>NC_057686.1:17315429-17320429 GCF_014466175.1 Vespula pensylvanica
AGAGAGAGAGAGAGAGAGAGAGAGAGAGAGAGAGAAGTTAAAGTATATTCTCAAGCGGTTCGACGAATTCCCACTGTTACCACTGTTTGCGGATTCCGCTCGGTTGCTTCGGAGTTTCATTGATCTCGTTGCTCTCGGAGCCAGCTTATTCGAGTCCTTCGCTGGTTCTTTACTTTGTCGGGGCAATAAAGTTAGGCGAGCAGCGATATTAGACAGATATTTCGTCCAGAGGTAGAAGATCCTTCTCTCCGGCATCTCGTCCTTTCTCCCCCCTCTCCTTCTCTTTCTCCTCATCCTCCTCGTCCTTTTCCTTCTCCTTCTCCTTCTCTTCCTCCTCCTTCTCCTCCTCCTCCTCCTCCTCCTCCTCCTCCTCCTCTTCCTCTTTCTCCACCTCCTCCTCCTCCAGGCCAAAACAAATTTAATAAAGTCACTATTTCCGTGCCAATTTCGAGCCTTAACTGCTCGTGTGTCACCTTCAATCTCGATACTCGGCGTTTAAGCTGATATGCATGTTAACGACCGGCTAATTCGGTCAAATTGATCGTAAAACGCCGTTGACCATCGCGCTCCGATGGATTTTATTCATGGAGCCTTGATTAACGTCGAACGATATATGTATCTACCTCTAGCATTTCACCGTTTTACAAGCGACCAGTATTACTTGAAATTTTTCGTTTATCAAACGTTAACAACGCACCGTCCTCCGACGAAGGCCGACAAATTAAAAGTTCGATATATCTGTATTACCATTTTTTTTTTTTTTTTTTTTCGTAATTTTTTCTACCCTTTTCTCTTCTTCTTTCTTTCTTTCTTTCTTTCTTTCTTTAATATATCTCGTTAGATCGATCCATTACCTCCCTATACTATTCCTATTCCCTATTTCATATTTCATATTTCCTATTCCTACTCCTATTCCTATCGTTTTAGATCAATAGACTTTTTCCTTCTTTGAAAATACACCTTCGAGAAAAATCATTTTCCGTGAAGTTAGGAAATCTAAGAGAAAAAGTTTAGCAAAGTTCGTTGAAAGCTTTCGATCGGTCTTTACCAATCGTTTCAAGTTCGCAACGTTTTCCCGAAGGTTCCTTCCGTCAAACTATATCACCGTCGGCAGCACTTTGGCCTCGGTATTATTAGTCTTTGGAGTTAGGGAGTACGCATGGACTCGAATCTCCAGGCTCGCTCGCATGGTTAACTTTGGCAAACAGGAATTACCATTTTATTGGGTGAGTTCTGGCGCCCTCTTAGCCAGCCAGCCAGCCCTTCCTACCTCCTACCCTTGGCGCACTTCACAGCGACCCCTAAACGCGTCGATTGGAATACCTAATCGTTCAGGGACCATTCAGCACCCCCATTGTTCCACCGACCAGTCGTTGTTGGTGCTGTTAACGTCGAATCCTTTCACGCTCTAACGCTATCGCGTCTTCTTTTTCCTTTTCCTTTTCTTTTGTTTTCTCTTTTCTTTTTTTTTGTTTTCGCTTTTCTTCTCTTTTCTTTTTTTTTTCTTTTTTTTTTCCTTTTTCCTATACGAAAAACGATGCCCTCCGATCGTTAACCAGGAGCGAACGCGCCTACGAATCATCGATTTTGAATCGCGATCTTGATATCAACGACGATGGACTTTGAAATTTCTATCGAAACTTCTCAAGTTTATCGTTTGATCGAGAAGACACACGTATACATATATAAAAAAAAGAAAGAAAAAAAAAGGACTCTTTCAAATCGATTACTTACACTTGCTTAAAATAGTCCTACCGTTTTTTCATCGGCTTCGAAAGTCTAAAACGATATATATAGGTTGATTATAAATAAAAAGATAACAATTGTTATTAACAAAGGGATAAGGGGGATGTTCGTGGTGTTATATTCATATAAGACGTCTATCTTATATCTCGTTGGATGGGTTTACTGCGATAAATCGCTTGCACCTTTATTACGGTAAAGGGGTCTTGATCGAACGACGTTGAATATGATTAAATATGTACATCAAATTTTTATTTTATCACGAGAGCAGGTAATATATACAAACAGACGTTTTTAGGAATGGGTGGGTTTAGTTTATCTACGTTGATGATCATCGGACGCGTAGAGATAGAGATCGATCGATTACCCATGCGATCGATCATCTTTCAAGAGAGATCTTTAAAAATAGAAAAGACTAAGAAAAAAAAAAAGATAAGAGCAAAAAAAAATGAAAAATCGAAACAACTACGAATCGAACTCGTTTGGTTTTCGTACGATCGATCTCCTTTTCAAAAGCTTTTCTCGAATTTACATTCCTCTTAATTAAGCTCTACGCTTAATATGCACAATCCTTCTTTTTTATTTATTCATTTATTTATTCATTCATTCATTTATTTATTTATTTATTTATTTATTTATTTTATTTATTTATTTTATTTACTTATTTGTTTATTTATTTATTTATTTTCCCTTATAGTACTAATACTGCAGAATATTGTTTATGTCAAAATGTTATTCCACCAATCCGTTCTTCTTCGTACTTTGTTTGTTCCTTTCGAATCTATGTGCTACAAAGAGATATTTCTAATCTTCTTATTTCTTTTCTTTCTTTCTTTCTTTCTTTCTTACATTTTTTTCACTTTTTTTTTTGTCGTTTTCTCTTTTTCTCTTATTCTCTTTTCGAAACGTTCGCCGCCTAGAAAACGACGAACCGATACGCGCGCGAGATACGGTCTGGCAGCCTAAAATTACACGACCGGAAGAATTCTTTTCTTTTATTTACCATTACAAGAAGAGCGACTGACTTTTCGATCCACATTATCGAGAATCGACGTTTCGATCTATTCGAAAATTTTATTTTCGAATAATATCGAATTGCAATTGCAAAGATGCGACGAGTGAGATCCGTCAAATCGAATTAAACATCGATTTAATATTGAAAATTCAAATTCGACGAGAAATAATTAGGTACGTTTATGGATACCTAATTATCATTCTTTTTTCTTATGTTTCTTTTAAAATCAAAGTAGAAATACAATTCACGTGAGTGTTCGTATTCGATCTGTTATTTTCTTACGCACACTCTCACGCACGCTCTCACACATACACACACACACACACACACATACGGACGTACGCAGACACGCACACACGCAAACACACCCACGTGTATAAACATTTGATCATGGATACACGCGTTGTACACGTATTACACGTTTTAAGTATGATTGTCACAGAAAACACTTCACCGACTTCAAATGATCCTGCGAGGGAACGGAAACATATTTTTTTCACTTTTCTTTCTTCCTTCCGTCGAGAAAAAATAATTTAAGAAAAAAAAAAAAAAAGAAGAAGAAAACAAAAAGAAGAAGAAGAAGAAGAAGGAAACAAAGAAAGAAAATAAAAAAAAGAAACAACGATAACAGCAAAAACAACAACAGTTTCTCCTTTTCCGTCGTACCTTCGAAACTTTCGTAATTTCCACGATTTTTCTTCTTTTCTTTTTTTTTTCTATTCTTTCATTTTTTTCTCTTTCGTTTCGAAAAAGTCCCTCTAATCGATTCATTACATACTTACATGCACGCACCCACCTTTCTAAGATCACATTTATAGTTAGGAGTTATAAAACGCGTATGAATGAAATCTATCGAAAGGTCCTCTCTCTCCCCCCCCCCTCTCTCTCTCTCTCATTGATATTGCACATCATCGTGGGAACGATACAACATACTTGACTGTCTCATTCGAATAGATAAGTCATTACTTGGAAAATAATGTCAATCGTAGAACACTACTCGTAATCTTCTTTCGCTTTCCTTCTTTTTTTGTTTTTTCTTGGTTGTTCGTTTGTATTTTTTTCTCTTTCCTTTTACATATATATATATATATATATATATATATATATATATTTAAATATATATATATATATAAATTTCTTTTTCCTTTTTTTCCTTTGCTTTTTTTACTTTTGTTTTTCGTTTGAATTAACTCCGAATTACTTCGTCGATCGGCGCACCATCACGTCAGGGTCTTTTTCGACGAACGCAACGAAAGCAGGTACTAACTTCTTTACATTTCTCGGATATAGTTCTTTCGAAACGAGGAGAACTATTTTGTTCGAGCTTTCGGGCCCTTCTCGAAGATCCAAAAAAGTTCATTCGTCAACGTATAATAGAACCAAGAAGATGGAAGCTGCACGATCAGTGAAAAATTCCGATGTTAAAATCGTCAATCGTAGTAGTCTCCATTCCTCGTAATCGACGACAAAGGCAAGGATGAATTCGCCATCAGCCGTGCATGGGACATTCGGTTATCTTCTCGAGTCGTAAGTTAAACTTCAGACCATTTGAAGTCCCTTGGTGATGCTTTCGACGTGTTCCTTGGCTCGCATTCTTAACGCTTGGATGCTGGTCGTACGAGGGTCGTGACCCGGTGGACTCGGAGGTGGTGGTTGAACATGACTACCCCCTCCTATGCTTGGCATTCCACCTCCCAATGTTCCTGAAGACAATCGAAATTTTCTTTCTATCTGACTTATCACATATCGAATTAGCTTTACAATTTAACATTATTCTTTTAAGCGCATCTCTCGACGTTCTTATATCGATCCTTTTTTTTTTTTGCTACTTTCGTGTCTTCTTTTCCTTTTCTTTTGTATTCTCTTTGTTTCTTCCTTTTTTGCAGACAGATAGGTAAATAGATTTTTCGATTGAGATACAAGAGCAAGTTGGCTTACAACTGGCTTATAATGAACAGTTTACGAATTTCGTTTCGTTCGAAAGATCAATCTTTTACGTCGAAAGATGTTACTTTATTCGTTCGTACAGTATTTTTGGGATTGGATTTATCAAGAGAAAATATAAAAGGAGGTATTTCCCAGTTAAAATCGTTCCAATCGAAATCCGATGCGGACGAATTTGCTCGGACTCGATAGCAAGTGTGTCTCGATAGGTTCGACGTACCTGGGACCGCATTAGCCACAGCGGCAACGTTAGGAGGAGAGGGCAATCGTCTCGGGGACGTTAAATAACTTGGATATC
>NC_057686.1:17325429-17342752 GCF_014466175.1 Vespula pensylvanica
GAGAGAGAAGGTTGTTAGCGACAAAGTATCGACGTTAACGTCGTTCCGGCGGCTGCGTAACAGCTTTCGCTGATGTTCTTCCTCGTGACATACGGTGACGAGCACTCGACGCAACAATGGCGCCGATATCGCGTCAAAAAATCACTTTTCCACCATCTTTTTATATTTTTTTTTTTTCCTTTTTATTTTTTTTCCATGTGAATATGCGTGCGTAGCTGTGCGTACATGTATATACACGTATATATATATATATATATATATATATATATATATATAGAGAGAGAGAGAGAGAGAGAGAAAGAGAGAGAAAGACATATCTATTTATCCCCTCCTCTTCACTCGTCACATCTGATCGTTGTCTCCTTTACAGGCAGATATTCTTCCAGGAGAACGATCTCTTTATGTTTCGGTGGCAACCACTCGTCGAATTCGGATTAGCGCCAGTAAAAAGGTATTCGAGGTAGTCACGCTAGAACGGACTCATTGTTGACATCCCAAAGTATTAACAGATTTCGTTCATTGTTCGTTCAACAAGACTACGTATCTTTACGGTAGGTAGGTACGTAAGTGGGTAAGTATTTATAATACTTACTTGAGAATAAAAAAAAAGGGTTACTTATTTTCACTTAAGTTATAAATAGTATCCATTTCGATATCGGTCTTCAGGCAGACAAAACCGACTGAGCTATTCCTAGACATCTTTTTTCTTTCCTTTTATTTATTTCTTTCTTTATTTTTTTTTTCTTTTCTTTTTTTTTTTTTTTTTTGATTGTCTGAAGGATTTCGATTTTTAACGATATTCCCATCACCGCACGGTGTAAAATAATCATTTAATTTTCCAAAAGTTATTCGATTGCTAAACGAAGAATTTTCTTAATAAATACAATGATATTTAGAATGTTCTTAATAAATACCAAAATGAAATTTACAGCTTTGTGGGAACGAATTATAAGTGGATGGAACGAGGGTAGAGATCGTTCACGATGAGAAACAAAATGTCGAACACAGGGTTATTTTTCTTTCGGATGTATTACAAGTCTATCAAAGGACTATCGTTGATCTATTACTAGAGAAGAGTACTGGATAGAAGAGGGGTCGGAGAAGTAAGGAAAAGGGCGGCACACGTTTCGAATATAAGCCTAGATTCCGGTCCAGGGCACCCATGACCGTGGCTCGCATAGCGGAGAGAAGGGAGATGTTTGGAGAGGGTTGGAGTCTATTATTCGCCGTGCTTTTTATGTTCCCCCTCTCTCTCTCTCTTTCTCTCCCCCTCCTTTCCCCCTTTCCCACCTCTCTGTCCTCTCTTCCTCTAGTCTATACTATTTTACCCTTCACCCCTCTGACCCGTGTGCCATGTCAAACTGTCGGACAAATTCAATCCTAAGCAGTCGTTCTCATTCCTCCTTCAAGAATCACCGATTCTCGTCTTTCAACAAGAGAGAGAGAGAGAGAGAGAGAGAGAGAGAGAGAGAGAGACCAGCAGGAATCTATCCGCACTGCGGCTAATTCGAACTTGATTTGCGTTGCATCAAACTTCAGGAGCTAAATCGATTTCCTATGGTCCAATCCATGAGACGTCCGATTATCGTTAGAGAAACAACCAAGCGAATGGCGTAATGGCGATCGATCTACGTTTTACGTGTTTAGTTTGGAAATTTTCCGACACCGGTAATATCTTGTATTCTTCGAAAAAACGAAATATATAAGCGTTGAAATTAATCTTTACGTTTAAAAGATAAATCTTGTTGTAGTATATTCGGAATGATGTTAACACTCGGATGAGAATCACTGGCAACCTCCTCCAATAAAGCCACCCCTGTCGTTGCGTGTAATCGCCCTTAAACACTCCAACGCCCTGCAGTACTTCGATACAATACTAATGTGCTACAAATAACATCCCAAACACGAGGCGATTTCACTTTTACAATGTGACTAAACGGTGACTGCTATACATCGAACAAGGATATGAACGAAGGATCGTACGTGTCTCTGGACGAAGAAGAACAAAAATGTATATATATATATATATATATATGTACTCATTTTGGCGAATCTCTTTTTCTCAATTAATTTGACAAATCATTTTCATTTCTAAACGAGAAGAAATAAAAGAATCATCCTCATCGTCGTTTGACGTTTGTCACCACGAAAAGGAGCGTGACCACAATGCGGTCGTGAAGTACACATAAAACAAAAAAGGAAAAAAAAAGAAAAAAAAAAGAAAAAACAATCTCCTCCGATCTCCATCACCCTTGGTTGAGGTGAGAGACGACAAGAAGGGTCGAAATTCGTGGGGGTGGTTGGTCGCGTGAATGAGGCAGCGTTTCGAAATTCGGCAAATTAGCCTTATGGCCTCTCGTGTATTTTGACAAGCGCGTATTCATTGTCTCGCGAGAGTCCCCGAAATACATACACATCAACGTTCGTACAATCTATGGTAAATATATATATATATATATATATATATATATATATATATGTTCACCCGTTAATCCAACGACGACGGAATCGGCTACGATTGAATGCGTCCTTTGTCTAGGAAGCTATTTAGAATGCAATATGTGTTTGCAGCTTGGTTCCTTATTCTCTCTCTCTCTCTCTCTCTCTCTCTCCTTATTTTTTTGTTTCTTTTACATTTGTTATTCGATTTATCTTGTCCTAAGTCCATCGTCGTACCTCTTATCAATCGTGATATCGACCGAGCATCGTGAAAAATCAAGATGGATGATATCGTTGAAAAAGAAGAAAAATTAAGAAGACCGCCGTTAAAATCCCCTTTCGATCGTTCGTCGTTCGTTCTATGTAGTAATAACTCTAATAACTCGTAATAAAGCCGAAGCCGGAGTCATATTAGCGTCAGGAGCACGCATGGATGCACAAAGGGCGACCGCCCTCGACAAACACCGTGACTTTTGATGATTATTAACTTCACGGGGCCACGCAGGAGAGGCCAACAGTACATAGACGAGTCCTGGAGCTTTTCGTTCTCTCGTATGTTCGTCGCGAGAAAGAGAGAAGCAACTAGGCGCCGTAGACAGTAATCCGTTGCCCCGAAGGCTTTCGTATATCCTGGACCCCCCTACCCCTTACACTTTACCACCCACCCAGCCTTGCATTCTTTTTTTCTTTTTTCTCTCCTTGTCCTCTTTTTTTTCCTTCGTCTCTTTCTCTCATTTTACTCTTGCTCTCTTTCTCTCTTTATCCTTCCGTATATCTTCATACCACTTTCGTCGGTCACGTTTACTCACCCCACCCAGTCTCTTCTTCTCCCTACGTCGTTCCTGGGAACCAAATTAATAGTTGCTTGTGCCGGATATATCTCGAATTCGGTGTATTCCCTCGCGAACGAGCATTGGGACCCCTTCCTCCTTCTCTCATTCTCTCTCTTTCTCTCTCCGTTCTGTGTCTGTCTCTGTCTCTGTTGCTTGCTTGCTCTCTCTCTCTCTTTCTCTCTCTCTCTCTTTCTCTCTCTCTCTCTTTCTCTCTTCTCGACGTCCCTTACTGCGTTTGACATCGGTTACTCGTTAAAGGACCGCGTCGCACGATATCTCGATCAAACGAACCTCGCCTTCGCAATCGAATGGGTTTAATCGAACGGACTAGGAAAATTAATAACTCGCGCAATTTTCAAAGGGACTACCATCTCTCTCTCTCTCTCTCTCTCTCTCTCTCTCTCTCTCTCTCTCTCTCTCTCTCTTTCTCTCTTGCTATTTCTCGAGATACGACGACAGAACGATCGGAGTTTTATTACTTATTATTTTATCAGATATATATATATGTGTGTGTGTGTACATAGGTATATAAATATCTATCTTTACTCTGATCCCATAGAAATATATATTTTTCTCTCCAATTTCAACAGACGATTTGTTAACTTTCTACGCGTACTTAGATAAATAGATATCGCTCGCGTCTTTCCCATTGTCATAGAGAGGGAGAGAGAAAGAGAGAATAATTTTGAGAAATTCTAGTAAAAAGTGAAAGAAGGTTAGAAAGAAAGAAAGAGAGTAACGTTACTAATCCATATGGATCGCAAGAGGGATAATACCTGGCGGCTCGAAAGTAGAGATCTCGAGAACTCTTGAAACGGATATATTTTCACCAAGTGACATTCATCCTTGTATACATGTAGAGAGAAAGAAAGAGAGAAAAAGAAAGAAGTACATAGAGAAAGAAAGATAGATAGAGACAGAAGAGAGAGAGAGAGAGAGAGAGAGAGAGAGAGAGAGAGAGAGAGAGAGACACCAAAAAAGAAGAAGAAGAAGAAGAAGAAGAAGAAGCTAGTCGTCGCTCTTCTCGAGTTCTGCCTTTGTAAGGGATCCCTTCTTCATCGTTGCATTTTGCATCTATATACGTCTGTCGGCAGAGTACACTGTTAAGGGAAAGAGAGAGAGAGAGAGAGAGAGAGAAAGAGATGCATATACTCAGCCCGGTAGCGGCAAGAAATTCGATCTTAGAGCGCCGTGGAAAAAAGAGTCGAGCCAATGAAGAGAGTAGGGCGGTGGGGGGTGATGTACGTGTGTGTGCGATATGTTCTGTGGGATGACGGGGTGGTACGTAAGGGGGGGAGGGTTAGAGAAGCAATGGAGAGGGAGAGAGATAGAGAGAGAGGGATGATGTGGCGGGTGGTGTGTGGCACAGAACGTGCAAAGGGAGGAGGGCAAAAGCGGTGGAACTGAATACGTTTGTACCTGAGCCCGACAATGGCCTTCGTAATTTGATTACAAGGACCGCCAGCTAATTGTTAATTGCTGGCCTCAGGACCGTACGCCGACAAAGGTTTCATAACATTAGATGGAATATTAAAACGAGCAGGCATATGTGTACATGTGCCCTCCGCTTACCGGTACGGTACCGCGTGTGTCCTACATCGTGCTGCGGAATCTTTCTCTTTCTCTTTCTCTTTCTCTTTCTCTTTCTCTTTCCCTTTCTCTCTCTCTCTTTCCTACTTTGATATGAACGAAGTTGCTCAATGTATGCTTCACCATTCGTGGGAAAAATTTTCTAATTTAGGTCCATCGTGTTAAGTTCCTACATAGGAAATCGATACGCCGGCGTTTTGTTGGAAAGTTCTCTTCAAGATCGTCTAATTTGTGATACCATTATTATTGGCTTTGTCATTAGAAAAAAAAGAGAAAGAGAGAGAGAGAGAGAAGGGAGAATTATAATTATCGTCGTTCGTTTTGAAACGATCAAAACTTTTCAACTTGTTTCAAGATTATTAAGTTCGTTGTTTGTCGAATGACTCCATTTTTCTTCTCTCTCTCTCTCTCTTTCTCTCTCTCTCACACTCTCTCTTTCGATCTCTCGATCTCTCGTTTCCGTAGTCGTCGTCTACGTCGTCTAGGTCGTCATAGTCGAAGACACGCGTCCCTGCCCTCGGTGTTTAACAGCTAATCTGCCAAATGAAGTGTTTTTGTGTTTGAGCACAACACTTCGTCTCAATGCGAGGAGCAAAACCGCCCTCGGGAAAAGGGTTGCTTCGACATGATTGATGCTCGAGGGAGCAACGCGAGGGTCTCTCCAACCCTTTTTACTCGAGCGGCTAAACGGAGTGCTTAATTGAGCCACAGACCTCAGAACCTTCGGACAGCTAATCTTTCGTACGCGTCTTCACGAAACAGGATGGACTTTTTCTTTCCTTTTCTTTTCTATTCTTTCTTTTCTATCCTATCCTATCCTTCTCTTTTCTTCTCTTTTCTTTCCTTTCCTTTTCTTTTCTTTTCTTTTCTTTTCTTTTCTTTTTTTCGTGGATCTAGTTGCCTTTTCTAATAAACTTTTTCTTTTAAGAAATGCGATTAAAAGAAAAAAGAAAAGAAAGATAATTAGAAATAAATTTCTACGATTTTCCTTTCTCTCTCTCTCTCTCTCTCTCTCTCTCTCTCTCTCTCTTCTTTTTTTATCTTTTTATCAAACGTCAATAACACCATCTCAAACAAAAACCCGTCGTCGATCGATAAACGTTATTAATGATTTCTCGGTACAACTAACTAAGTTTCTAAAGACCAACGTTGGCAAACGTAATTTGGCTTCTCGAAATTCTCCTTACGCGCGGGAAACAGTCTTTCAGGAATTTCCACCGAGCGGTTTGATTCTTGCGTTTGCTTCCCTCGAAGGCACCCTTTCTCTCTTCACTTCTCTCTTACTCTCTCTCTCTCTCTCTCTCTCTCTCTCTCTCTCATACTCTTACTTTAAAACTTAGCGCAGGCGCGTGCACGCGCGCACACGCACGAACGCACACGTACATACGTACGTACGTATATACACACGTATATATACGCAGAGATGAACGAGACGACGAAAGGACGGAACACTGGCCCGTAATGGAGTTTCCAAATATTCGGGGAGCCCTCGCTCAATTTCGAACAATTTGCATTTAGGGTGAAGTGCAATTAATAGAAGCGGGGTGTTGTCCCGCGCCATTCCACGCCTATTAACACTATATTCCGCGGGAGTTTAGCATATCGAGGGGGCAATATTGAGTTACGCGACAGTAATTATAATACTCGTTAGACGGCGCTGCAAGAGAGAGAGTTTACCCTCTCCGCATGCTCGCGCGGTCCGTAGAGGATCGAAGGACGCCTTCCGCTTCCTCCTACCTACCGCCCTTTGCCCCTATACTCATTCCACCCTCTACCTTCTAACCCGTTCCACCCCATCCCTACCCCTTTTCTCTACCTACCTACCTACCTACCTACCTACCTACCTACCTACCTACCTACCTACCTACCTACCTACCTACCTACACCTACCTCTTCCATCTCTAAACGCCTTTTCCAAGGGGGTTCATCGAAGGTCTCGACGGTTTAGTGAAGAACCCTTCTGGCTTCGATTTCTGTCTATTCGCGAGATGATATCTCGATCCCGATTGTCGATAAAAAGAAAAAGAAAAAGAAGAAGAAACGAACGATCTTGTCAAATATTCTACTCGTTTCTATTGACGTCAACATGGCGATCTTCCAAATTTCAAACGTAATTATGAAAAGATATCCATATATATATATATATATGTTTATAAAACGATCGTGTATAAAATGTGACGTCTTTTTAACTTATTACTATTTAGATTTTGATATCGATTCGGTGTCGTTGTTTCGGTCTTTGTAAAAAACGATGACTCGATTATCAACGGTCTATCGACTCGTTATAAAAGAAACTGCGAAAAGATCCTTTCCCTTTTCGATTGAGGGACTATTTCCGGGTTAGCTATCTTTACTCTCCCTACCACCTCCCACCCTCTCTAACACGTCCCCCTCTCTTCTTTTTTTGCGCGGACTACGGTGTGTCTCGAGACACGCTTTATTTTTTTTCTTTCCTTGCCACCCTTCGTATTCTCTTACTCTCTCTCTCTCTCTCTCTCTCTCTCTCTCTCTCTCTCTCTCTCTCTCTCTCGTTTCGCAGGTGTCCAAGCTCCCACGATCTTTGCTATTTCTCGCCGCCCCATTTTCTCTCGTCATCTCACGTCTAGCCTGCCATTATCTTATTTTCCGCTTGGAAACATCGCACCCACAAGAAAAACGATCTTCTAAGGTGTTAGAAAGAGAGAGTGAGAAAGAGGAAGAGGAAGAGAGAGAGGGAGAGGTAGAAAGAGAGGGAGAAATAGAGAGGGGTGAGAGTAAAGTGAAAGACCATTCGCACGAGGAAGATCACAGGTCTTCTCCTGTAATAACATTTGTATTCCCAAGCACCACCTTTTCCTTACGGATATCGAACCAGCTCTTTTATTCGCGAGAGTGACTAACATCCTCTCTCTCTCTCTCTCTCTCTCTCTCTCTCTTTCTCTCATATACTTCTCACTCACTCTTACCCTCACTCGTTCGTTCGTTCGTTCGTTCGTTCGTTCGTTCCTACAAAATGACGAGACTATTACGATTTACGATGACAGAATCATTTTTCAATGTCCACGTAAATGTTTTAGAGCGTTGCGTTACATTTTCTTTTTTTTTCTTTTTTGTTTTTTTTTTTTTTAACGATTTCGTTTGTTCCATTCCTTTCTTTTTTTCTTTCGTATCTCATTTCTTTTTTTATTTCTTTCTTTTTTATTCTTCGGAGAAAGATAATTTTACAAGCGATCATCGTGAAAAGAAGATTGTTTAGGATTCGTTTGAGAACGCAACACTTTTGTCTCGATAAAGAATTGAATATTATAACGTCGTAATGTAACGTTGATATATTTGTCGATTTGTTGTTATGATATAATATAATCGTATCGTTCCTCGGACTATTATTTTGATTTATATAGTGTGTCAACTACGAAGAAGAGAGAGGGGGAGAGACAGAGAGAGAGAGAGAGAGAGAGAGAGAGAGAGAGAAAAGTGCCTGTTGCAAGAGTTCTCACTGAATGTCGCATTAAACGACTTTATGGTGTCACCTATGGGTATTAATATTACGACGCGAAGCTTATGGTCCTCGGTCCGTTGACCACGGCTATCGAAGGGTGAACGCGAAGAGAGAAAGAGAAGGAGAAAGAGAGGGCTGACGTTTGATTCTACCACGTTTTGAACCAAGGGAATCAATTTTTTTTTTCTTTTCACTTCTTTCTTCTTTTTTCTTTTTTTTTCCTCTTCTCCCCAACCAAATCGAATTATCGCAGTATTCGTATCATATAAAATTTCTTTCTTACGATCAATTTGCGAAATTTGAAAAACAAAAAATAAAGGAAGGTCTTTTCTCCTTCTTTTTTTTTTTTTTATTTTCTCCTCGCTTGACTTCGCTCTGACGGAGAATAAAAGTTTGAAGAAGAAAAAGAAGAAGAAGAAAAGAAAGAAAAAAAAAAGAAAAAAAAAAAGGAAATTTTTGAATCGTAGTCATGGTTACGTTTGATTTGACACCCTATAGATAATTTTACCCTTACCGGTCACCTGCGATTCGTGTCCCGGCACCGTGTCGACGTTAACGATCACGATTTAACTCCCCTAATAAAGTCGAATTAAACGCTCCGCCGAACTGGATGCCTGACGCTTGCTACTACTATAACATCGATTGCTTGTTTTCCTCCTTTCGTGTATGTGGATAGGTACTTATTCGTTTTATATATATATATATATATATATATATATATGTATGTATGTATGTATGTATGTATGTATGTATATGTGTGTGTGTAACAAAAAAAAAGAATAAAAAATAAAAAAGAAAGGAAGAAAAAATATTCGAGAAATTTCTCTTCTATTTCATTCTATTTATAATTAAGTACTATTCTATTTATAATTACGAGAAAAATGAAAACATATCCTACGGTCGTTCTCGATTTTAAAGAAACGATTTTACGATTGAAAAATGTAACCCTTATTAATGTATTACACGAGCTCTTAGCGTCACCTCATTTTTATGTTTTTCTTTTTTATTTTTTCTCTCTTCGCCTCGTGTTTCCGCAAAACTTTGAAAATTAATTAAACGTGCACGCAATTTCGGATGTTTCGTGACTCGGTTAACAACGCGAAAGTGCTTTGAAAAGAGTTTAAGAAATATGTTTTCTCTCAGAAGCGGGAAATTTAAATCGTTCTCACGCTACGACGTTAGAAAAGATCTTCTTGGATCGATTCGCGGGATATGATCGAAGTTATTTATCTAAATGGTTTCCCGATTAATTGTCGTCGATTAAAAAAAGATTTTCTTAATATAGAACGGATAAGTAATTAATTCTAAAAATGGATCGAATAGAAAATAATTGAAATAGATAGGTATTAGTGTTTTATCGTATCGATGGCAAGAAGCCAAACGGCCGACGTTTCATTTGACAGTTTGCGATCGACGTAAATACATTTCTAAGTTAACCGTTTGATCATTAACCGTAACCATTTTCGATTGGAATCTATTAAAACTGGAAGGTAAAATCGAAATATTCGATTTAAACGAACGGACTCTAATTCAATTGATAATATTAGAAATTTTCGAAAGCGTTAGAAGTTAAATAGTTCGTCCCCTTTTAGGAAAATCGTTATGATTGTCGACTAATTAACGAACTCGCGCGTGATCAATCTCCATCGTTAAGCCGCTTACGTATTATGTGTGTGTACGCGCGCGTGTGTGCTATCACCCGACTCTCATAGACTTACTCGTACACACACACACACACACACACACACACACACACACACACACACACACACACATACACGCGCGCATGTATGTATCCACATATCCATGGATCCATACATCTATTCGTGCAACTACGTTGCGGGTTGGAACGATTAAACGAATGTAACGTAATTAATGTATGTACATCGCGTAACTATCCCGCCATGACTGTCGCGTAACATTTAATGCACCTCCCGATGTAAATGTAGCTCGCGAACCGGCGATAATTCGATAACGGCTGCGAAATTAGTTCTTGCGTGCGATTTACATTCTCTCACTACGACCTATAAAAGTCTGCTCGTTATTATTCCTCGTCGTGCGAATCCTTCGATCTCAGCAAGTACTTTACTACTTTTTCCTTTCTTTTCCTTTTTCTTTTTTTTTTTTCTTATTTTTCTTTGTTTTAATCTTTTTTTTTTTTTTTTACACGGACACGATGAATCGAATCTAAATAAAAATATCATTGGGAAAGTAACGTCAAAGTTACGAGATATATTCGACGCGATATACTGGTCTTTTCTCTTAGGAGGAATGAAAGAAAAAGAAAAGAAAATGAGATAGCAAATGAAGAACAGAAAAGTCTCGTCTAGAATTTTCGGTAATGTATCTATACATATCTATACGTATCCACATATAGATATGTATATATATAAACATATATATATATATATATATATATATATATATATATATATATATGTATGTATGTATGTATAAGAAATCGAAGTTCATATTTATTGAAAAGAATATAAAAATGTTTCGCGAATAAAATGGAACACCAAGCGAATTAACGTTTAATCTCTCTTTTGAAATATTTCAGAAACGAATTGCGGGACGCGTAACGGTTTTATCGATCTTTTCCTTTTTTTCGTTTTATCTCTACTGTTTCTCTCTACCTCTCTCTCTCTCTCTCTCTCTTCCTCTCGTATATTGCATATACGTACATAGAAAGCTTTTCATAGAAACAGAGAGAGAGAGAGAGAGAGAGAGAGAGAGAGAGAGAGAGGGAGAGAGAGAGAGATTCGAAGAACGATTTTAAATTCTTCCGCGCCGTTGTGTGCGGCCATCGAAAAAAATTGTAATCGAATTGGAGTATTTTTCCAATTGGCAATCGTCCGACGGCCAGAGCCATCGAACATTGGTCATTCACCCGTCTCCCTCGATTCCAAATTAGTTGGCCTACCGCGAAAAATCAATCTGCCCGCTTTTTTCCGCCTGCCTCGCTAGATTCCACCGTTGTCGATTCCACTCTTCTGTGGTTGCAACCCGGAAACGTTATATAGACGCACACGTATACATTTGTATATATATATATATATGTATATATATATGTATGGATGTATATAAACATATATAGAATACGAATAGTCCAACCTTTACTCTTTCTATACCTGAGATTTTCCAGATAAATATCGCGTTCCTCGTTCTTCATTTCAATTCGTAAAATAGCCACGGTAACTGCTTAAATGTTACCCTGACAATTTCACGACAGTGGATATATTCTTCGACGATAACGAACTTACGTTTATTACCTATCATTTGAAATTCTTATAATTTATCGTTCGTATATTTTATCTTTTACGATCGATGATTCTCTAATTAAAAGAAACAAAAAATATATATAACAATAAAAAATCAGAAAGAAGAAAGAATAAAAGAAAGAAACAATGAAATTTATTATCGCGCGTCTCATATCCGATTAATAATCGTTTCGAATAAATCAAGACAAAATTTTCGATCTTTATATATCTATATACATATGTTCACATTATTACACACACACACACATATATATATATATATATATAATTGTAAGTGTTGAGTTGATACAAACTTTCCAAGTAACGACACATCCAATAAACTTCCTAATTATGGCGAGAAAACAGTGTTAATCTCCGTGGCCTGACACTCACTCTCACTCTCACTCTCTCTCTTTCTCTTTCTCTCTTTCTCCAACATGTAGAGAGAGGTCCAGCTAAATGACCAGGTAAAAGCGTATAGAAAAGCGAGCACCATGAAAATCTGGGGAAACGGGCAGCGTTTTCCCGCTCGCAATCAGACCGCCGACCACCGAGCGAGCCCTCGGTACCCAACTATCTTCTCTCTCTCTCTCTCTCTCTCTCTCTCTCTCTCTCTCTCTCTCTTTTTCTGTCTCTCTTTTACTTCCTCATACTCCTCTACCTCTTCTCGGTTTTATCCTGGGTGGAAACTCTACGGTCCGGCCAATAAAAGCATCGTTTCCCGCCCTTCGTCATCGCCTATATATCATCCCTTCTCTCTCTCTCTCTCTCTCTCTCTCTCTCTCTCTGTTTCTTTCTATCTGTCTCTTTCTCTCCCTGTTTTTCTATTTCTCTCTCATGCGTGGCACGAACCATCTCGTCGGCCTAATAAATCCGACAGATAGGATTGGCGTGCGCTATCAATTAAAAACGAAGCCGAACGAGGTGCGTTCGCGAGACTCTTCATAAGAGAGAAAGAGAAAATGAAAAAAAGAGAGAGAGAGAGAGAGAGAGAGAGAGAGAGAGATTCAACCGGCTTGTCTGTTCTCCTCTAATAGGATTATGCGATTAGGTGTACCTTAGGGGCACCCCTTCATCTTCCGCCTTCTGCTTCTTCTCCTCCTCCTCTTCTTCTTTCTTTTCTTCTTCTTCTTCTTCTTCTTTTTGATACGATTCTTTAGTATGATGGAAAATGTAGAAAAAGGGGAAGTGATAAGAATAAAAGAGAGAGAGAGAGAGAGAGAGAGAGAGAGAGAGAGAGTGGTTCTCTTTTTTTTCTCCTTCCATCTGTCCTTTCGAATTGGAAAAAATGGTGCGGTCTGGTTGGAAAGAGAGAACGGCACGATGGTAGTCGGTGGGTTTTAAACGTAATTTAAATTTTTAATTGCGATTCTCTAGTCGGAGAACGACGCCTCCGTCGTCCTTTGCCTTTACGGAGAAACAGAGAGAGAAAGAGAAAGAGAGAGAGAGGAAGAGAGAGAGAGAGAGAACGACCTTTCCTCTCGTTTGATGCTACTGTTTTTTTAGAGAGAAAGAGAAAGAGAGAGAAAGAAAGAGAGAGAAAGAAAGAGAGAAATAAAGAGAGAGAAAGAGAGAGAGAGAGAGTTCGTATAGCCGTTCTTAAACGTTCCCGTTAAGCTTTCCGTTCTCTTTTCTCAATTCCGCGAGGCGGAAGGAACAGGGAGGGCGGTGAAGTTAATTAAAACGCGTTGTTTTATCCGATCTCGCGAAATACGAAACGCTAGCTTTGAAATTGGCTTGCTTTGAATAACGAGATAATCTCACTGAATTATTTGGATCTTTATCGAGACATGATAATTATCTATCTTTATATCTAATTCTTTATCTATCCGTTTATCTCCTTTCTAATCAATTCGTTCTAATTCCTAAATTTATTTCTTTCTTTCATTTTTTTTTTTCTTTCGATAATATTCTCGTTACTAGTATTATTCCAGACATATACACACACATACACAAATATGTGTATATATATATATATAATCTATTCACAGTCTCGGTTTAAGTTCGAAAACGTTCGAGTCTGTTTTTAATCGTCGAGGACACGCAGCAGGAAATTTTTAATAAACGGTTTCAACGTACATAATATGTATGAGCGCATAATATTCGATCACGATTCGTAGAGCGGTAAAAAATACGCTTGCGTGATCCGCTACATTTTCTGCCAGAGATACCTTCGATCGAGATCGGAGCGCCATCATTTTCCTAGCAGGCGAGTAAGCTTTATGGTGTCCTACCCAGTTCTTTTTTCTCTTTTCTTTTTTTCTTTTCCTTTCTCTCTTTCCTACTTTCTTTCTTTCTTCTTTCCTTCCTTCCTTCCTTCCTTCCTTCCTTTCTTCCTTCCTTTCTTTTTTTTTCATTTTATACGAGAGCTTGACGTTTTATTCACGATAAACGACGATTTAGATATACTAAAACGTTGAGATCGCGATCGAAAAGTAAACTCGTAATAGATGCCACTATTTTACTCGCGTGTCCATTTCATGATAGAAGTTTGTTCACGTATGTATACATAAATATATATACATACATACATATATATATATATATATATATATATATATATATTTATATCTATGTTTGCTGAACAATAATCGAGCGAGCAACGAGCAGGTATATCTACTATTCGTCTAATGCTAACATGCTAATACGCTATATGGATCGTCTATTAAACTGTTCAACTATGATCAACGGGAGTTAACGTTCGTGAGGATAATATTTAATAATCTTTCTTTATACTTTCTATTATCAAGTGGAAACGATAAGCTCGAAAGAATGAGGCACGTCGAATGATTATTACCATCGTTCGATATATAAATAGATATAACTATTGTACATATACATATACACACATATAATATCATTTTTATTATCGAATAATATTGCGTACATTGTCTCTCGTTCCCTCTCCCTCTTCCTATCTCTCTAGTTATCAAGATTTTAATTGAAATAATTGTTAATAAGTTCGTTCATAGCAACGCGATTGTAACCCATGTCCGGATATGTTGATGAATATCAAAGTAAAAATCTATTTCGCATTGTTAAACGATAAAAAAAAAACAAGGGTGTGTGCGAGCCTCCATATATGTATAGGTGTATTGGTGTTTGTGGGTGGGATCGGAGGACGAGCAATTACCTCGTCGAAACTGCATCATTTATCGCGATGATTTGTTAATCGTCGAAGTTACGGGCGCGTACAGTTTCGGAACGAACTCGTAATCGATTGGGTCGAAACAATAAATTTCATTTTATTACCCCGAACGAATGAAAAGCGTTTATATCATTCACCTTTATTTTATATTACGATATATGGGTACTACATTCAATTTAATTTTTCTTAATATTAAAAATCATCATTACCGTTAATGCGTCGATTATTATTTATACGTTTTGTAACGAACAAACACGATCGCCATTAGAATTTCTTCCGAAATTGTTTTACGTTTCATATTACACATATATATAATTAATATATGTATATATATATATATATATATTTTTTTTCATCTCTTTTTATATATACCACGGTACGTAACATTGAATCTTTCTTAATATAAAAAAAATATCATTACTGATGTCGATTATTATTTGTACGTTTTCTAACAAATACACGTCGACAAATTACCCACTTTCAAAAAATTATTTCACAATCTATCTACGTACACACATATGCATTTCCTTTCTTTCGTATTATTCAAATCGATGAATAGATAATTACTTATGTCGTACAAATGTGGAATAATTCCATTCGTTCGTAATATTTAATCTCGACGTAAAATAAAATAATATGAGGGATATCGTGTGTAAAGATCGATATGTATGCGGAATGCATTATTGATGATCGTGGCGGTTGGTTAAAAAGAAAAAAAAAAAAAAAAAAGAAAAAAAATAAAATAAAAGAAAAAAGAAGGAAAGATTGCAATGATGAACGAAAGGAAAAAAATAAAATAAAAAAGATAAAAAAAAAAAAAAAATGAAAAAAATAAAATAAAGTAAAGTAAAATAAAGTAAAGTAAAGTAAAGTAAAGTAAAGTAAAGTAAAGTAAAGTAAAGTAAAGTAAAGTAAAGTAAAGTAAAGTAGAGTAAAATAAAGTAAAGGAAAATCAATCTCTCCTTTGAAGAATTATAAAAGGCAGGTGTCGGTGTTAGTAGGCAGGAACGAACGTGCAGGTTATTATACCTATAGACGAGTAAAGTTTGGCACGAGTATGGGAAAACGTGCCCCTGGGAGAGAGAGAAACCTAATCGATGCGTCGTCGCATGCGACTGCGTGCTTTTATCGCTGTCACGCACATAATTAATTTAATTTAGTTTAATACGCTGGGCGGTGAACGTCGGCCGTTGGGCGGCGATTGCCGTTCCGATTGTTTGCACGGAAACGCTGCCATTAAAGCCTCTACCGTTGGCTAGCAGCCACGACTAGTTCGTACCACATCGAATTCCAAAGTGGGAACGATAAATCGTATCGTTCATCGATCATAAAGAATCTATTTCTGTTTGTCTTTCTGTCTGTCTCTTTTTTTCTTTCTTTCTTTCTTTTCTTCTCTCTCTCTCTCTCTCTCTCTTTAATCCTCTCGTTATGATTACATTAATATCAAATTTATTCAAAACAGAATAATTTCAACGATTAGATCAAATTTCACTTAATTCATTGTATTTTTAAATAAACGTCATTCGAAATCTCTATGAACGATTAATTTTAATACGTGGATATATGTTGTATATTTTGTCTTTCCGAGACAATATTATATTGTTAGATCTTCCATCCAAGGATCAATTTCCGATGATATAACGATACGTTGTATTCAGTAAAAATTATTGTCAAGATCGAATACTGATTAGTCGTTACGTTAAAAATGATTATACCCTCGGATGTGTGAGGTAACAATTAATTTTGCGCGTATCGTCTTATATTAACGTATGAGGTAGAGTAATTAAATTTATATACATATTTACGTGAACGCGGAAAAAAAAAGATAATAACTTAATTAAAAGAAACAAAAAAAAAAAAAAAAAAAAGAAAAAATAGAAAGAGAAAAGAAGAAAAAGAAAAGAACAAAAGTTCAATTTGAATTTGTTGCTCACCTGAACGCGAACTTCAGGAAGATTGACTTTCATAGCAAGTTCCTCCCTGGAATAGACGTCAGGGTAGTGAGATTTTTCGAATGCTCTCTCAAGTTCGTGCAGCTGGTAAGTGGTGAAGGTCGTTCTGTTACGACGATGCTTCTTCTTTCCTCCATTCCCGTTAATGTCGTCCCCGCAACCCGCACCAAGTTCCTCGTCGCTACCACCGCCAGTTGAGTTGCAGCTGTTCTCACCTGGAAACGCAAGCGGCACGTCGTGCCGGTCAGAAACGCGCTAGGGACCTTCGAGGAAACGGTCGTTACGGCTAATGGGGTTGGTAATGGTCATCGATTTATCCACCGGCAACCAAGCTATTACCTCTATTATGCGAACATGATAATGGTAGTTACGATCACCATGGACTCTGTTACTTCTCGACGTCATTCGGATCTAATCAATGAATTTTTATTTTCTACGATGCACAGATATACTTAACGTTCGTGCTTTAAAAAAATAAATAAATCAATGAAAATAATCGCTAACAGATACATCTGTTAAATAATTTCTAATCGGACGGATTAATGAAACGCAAATTTTATGAAACGTAATTGAATCGATTTCACTGAATTTTTCTTCTATTCTTCGATTCGTCAAACAAAAAA
>NC_057686.1:17342762-17347762 GCF_014466175.1 Vespula pensylvanica
AAAAAAAAAGAAAAAAAAGAAACAAAGAGAGAAAAAGTTATATATGGATATTTAATAAATGATTACGATTCTTGATCGGAGATTAAAAAAAGAAACAGAGAAGAAGAGAAGAAAAATCGTGGATATATTTATTAGCTAATTTTTTTCCCTTTAATCGTATAGATTAAAGCACGCTATCAAAGTTTACTTTAATAAACTAGCAAGGTAATATTCTTAGATTTTAAGAAACGGGACAATATCGGTTTTTAGCATAAGTTGAAGACCACTGTGTAAAGTGTGCGATAGCACGTACGTTCATACACCGGGTGGCACGTGAGAAATCAAGTGGCACGATGGCAACATTTGTAAAATCTTATATCGTGCTGTACGTCGGGTCAATGCTGCTTATCTACCGTTTTACTAAAGCAACCGACTAACAACCGTTCTCTCTCTCTCTCTCTCTTTCTTTCTCTCTTTCTTTCTTTCTCTCTCTCTCTCTCTCTCTCTCTCTCTCTCTCTCTTTCTCTCTCGTTTACTCGTGAGCTACGCTGTGTAATCGTTAAATGAGCAAAGAGAACCGCAAGATTTACTACTTTCGAACGCGCACGCGACCATTTTATTTGCAAATTACTCTCTCCTTCTTCTTTTACTACACACGAGTAACATTTTTTACGTAGACAAAAAGCAAAAATACTTTCGATGGCTCTTAAAAAAGTAACAAAACAAGAAAAAGAAAAGAAAGGAAAACATAAACCTGATTAAGATATTATAAAGAACAAATTAATTATATATATATATATAAGTATATATATATATAACTATAAAATTGATTAGTACTGCATAATTAAATAGCTATATTTATACGGAATATATAAAACATTTTACACGAAGAAGAAGTTAGTTCGTCGAATGTGATCGTTAACGTAAGAATATAAATCACACGTGCGTCTAGGACGAAGATCGACGGTGTACTGAATTGTTTATGATCGGTCACTTAGCATAGATGTATGTATACATGATATTTATGTAGATGAATTTATCTCCGTATATTACACACGTACGTATTTACCTCTCTTTGTTTACAAAATTGATATTCTATCCTTCTAATCTCCGTAGTAATTTTCGATAATACTTTGAAATATGTAAATAATTATTCTTTTCGTAAGACATTGACGAATTATTATTAATAAAATATTTCAATGATAATCATAGTGAATGATATCTTCGGTGAGCGATCGAAAGGATTAAATGTAAATTAAATTTCGATTTAAATATGATAAGTAAGTACTTACTTATTTACTTACTTATCTATACTAATATACATATATATTCTACGTTGCTGTTCTTTGCTTATGATACGTATATTTTGTAATTCCAATGGGACTATACATATATATATATATATATATATATATATATATATATATATATATACGTTATTGATTTTCATATTAAAAATTTAACGACAGATCTCTGACATATTAAACCTATCATAAATTTAATATCTATTAGAAGTAATCTTTCTTGGAAAACTAGTTGTTACTTATTACGACTAATACCATTTTGATCATAGATTAAATAAGAATAATAAATTATATTATATTTATATTATTTAATAGTGTATAAAAGTCAGTAGCGTTCGAGTTATCAGCCGTCAGTAACATCATAATCTTTCGTGGACATTCATGCACCGTGGGGTATATATATTCAAGCTCTCATTAACTGCATAATTAACCTTCTCTCGCATCGGAGCGCAGCGCATTAGATCGAATTGTGGGGGGTAATCGGGTGGCTCAATGGCGGCTCGGCCCTAAGCGTCGGCCCTACGTGCCTCTCCTCTCTCTCTCTCTCTCGCTCTCTCTCTCTCTCTATCACTCCCTCTTTCTCTTGCTTCCTCCTCTCTACGTACGTCTACTACTCACGAACGCTTGGCTTGTGTCCGTGGAAGAGCTAATAACCTTGCCTTGCTTCGTGATTGACGCGCCTATACCGGCTAATTATCAACAACAATCAATAATGGCCCCCGAGAGTTCCAACGCCACCGACTACTCCCTTACCACCCTTCCTGATCCACCCCTTTCTATACACCTTCAACATCTTTGCTGTTTCTTGCTAATAGGTTACAATGCGAATTAACGATAAGAAATTGATTTATACGGAAAAAGATGAAAAATTTTGTCGTATATAATATACATAATATATATATATATATATATATATATATATATATATATATACACATTCGTGTAGAATATATAGTAAATATATATATTCTATCTTCACATTTCTATCGTTAACTATTTTTCTACTGTGATTTATTTTTTTCCGGAATAAGGTAGACAAAATTTGGTCAATGCGTACAACTATTTCTGAAAAGTAAAGTACTTCTATGAAGAAAAAAAAAGAAAAAAAAAAAAAAAAGAATTCTTATTACTTCCTCGATCTTTTTTTTTTAATAATCCAACTTTTACTTAATAATATATGATTGTAAAAAAATAGATAAAAATTGTCGATTCGTAAGATTATTTTCTGAACAGTAGATATTTATATTTTATACAAGAACAAATTCATATTAATTTTCAATCTTATCCTCGTAGTCCTTCGAACTTTCTTTCAATAATATGTGACATTCGAATTAATTGATTGAAATTAAAGAGTACTTTTTAAAATGTATATCAAAAAGAAGCACGACAATTTTACAATTATCACGATTTGAAAATATTGTTGATTGATCGAAGATCGAGGGTCAACCGTTCGAAGTAAATTTTCTAGTAGTTTTGAGTCGATAGAAATTACGGGGGTTGCTTCTACAGAGAAATAGTATATATACATACATATATATATATATATACATATACATATATACATACACATATATATATATATATGGTAAAGCGAAGTATACGGGCGTGTACGCCGTGCGGGGATACGTCTGCGCAATAATTGGTTTCGGTGGGACAGAGTAACCATCATCGTGATTAAATTCTACCAGGCAGGCGCAGAATGTCGGCGTGACGACGCGTTCACCGCTAGACTCTCTCTCTCTCTCTCTCTCTCTCTCTCTCTCTCTCTCTCTCTCTCACTTACTCCTTCTGTTTAACACGTTTCTAGATTCTCTCTCTCTCTCTCTCTCTCTCTCTCTCTCTCATTTACGTCGTCTTCGCAAGACGAATTGCGAATTAAACTTCGTGATTTCGTACGTCCTGACCTCGACTAGTTCATGCTACTCGAAATTTACACTTTATAAATGTCTATTAAGAAAATTAATACAGTATATTACATATACATGTATGTATATATGTATATATATCTTTTGATTTTTATTACCCGTGAAATAGCTTAATTGATATTTGTTATAATAATAAAAACAAAATACAACGAGGGAGAAAAGAGAAAACAAAAAGAAAAAAAAATAGATGTATTTAAGCAAATATTCTCCGATCGAAAAGGTGTCGGTCATTGTCGGTATTTCTACGAGAGAAAGATAATAATCGCGGATACCGTGTATTTAAGAGGGGAAGCGTGCGCACGCTCTCTCTCTCTCTCTCTCTCTCTCTCTCTCTCTCTCTCTCTCTCTCTCTCTCTCTCTCTCTCTCTCTCTCTATCTCGAGAAAGAAAGAAAAAAAAAAAGTGTTCTATCACGTTCTAGCTACTTAAGAGATTGACACGAAAAGATAGTATAATGGACGAAGTGGTCGGCCCGTGCTTTCTTAACCCTCCACCCCCTCCCTCCTCTCTACTCCTCTTCACCCCCACTCCACCCTTCTATTCCGACTTACCTACTGACTCTAATGGGCCAACACTGATCGCTGATAAATTTTAAAACGCCGTGGGGGCCCCTTTTGATTCTTCTCGGCTGCTTAATCGAGTTAAGGTGCCGATTAAGAAACAGGCTGCCGTCACGTTAACGCGGTACGATCGTACCTACACTAAAGTTTATTCCTTTGTCCTACCGTAAAAATCCTTCGTCCTTCGGATGTTACGGTTTAAAGGTACGTATCAATCGTTCTCAACTCGAGAATAATTTTCTTCATAGAAATGATATAGTTAATTATTTATGTAATGAATGTATATTATAATTAAGATTAATATATTATATCGTAGTATGTAGGTATTATTATAATATATATTATATATATATATATATCATATTATATGATAGTAGTTATATAATATATTATAATATGTATAAGAAAACGACGTTTGTTAAGTAAGATCTATGGATTTGTTCTTCGTTGTTTTAATATCGTTGTTAAATGGATATTTCGTTCTTATCGTGGAGATTAAAATTGTTCAAAAATGTTATACTTTTACGAATGAATTGATTTTTGCCTGATAGACCGATAATGTTATCGGATGCGTTATAATATAAATTCGAAATACTTATCGTTTCTGATCTTAAACGTTTTCGTTAGTTCAGTGAAGCAGCCGCCGATATTGCTACGATCCAACCTGGTATCCTATAATCCGTCCCGTTCGTCGCCGTATTTGCGAGGAAAACGTCACGTGCGATAATTAATGCTAAACGGATTAACTTCCTCGAATGCGAGCTCTCGTATTAATCCGATTATAATGGACTGACGTTAACTGTGAAAGGTTTATTACTCTTTTCCTAAAAGAAGTCACCTTATTCTAGGTTGACAAGTAAGTTACTTACTTAGATAGATACATATATCTACGTAATACATACGATATAGATAAGTTCTCGCTAAAACTCGGTCAACGATAAATTTCCGAGAGTCCACTTATTGTGCTTTATTTTACATAGTTAATTAACCTTTTAGATGGATATAACAGGATAGATCGAGATATATTATATCGACGTTTGACGGAATAATAAAATAAATTCGATGATTTTAATTATTAACATTGATAAATTAAAGTAAGCGAAAATTATACGAGGAATTTATTTTACGATGATAAGATTTACGAACGTATTAATAGAGAAAGAAAAAGACAGAGAGACAGACAGAGAGAGAGAGAGAGAGAGAGAGAGAGAGAGAGAGAGAGAGAAGGGTGTA
>NC_057686.1:17355262-17357762 GCF_014466175.1 Vespula pensylvanica
CTTTTATCTCGATAGATGGTACACGACCGTCGACGTATCTCGATCTGACGTCGGCGATTAAGAGGCAATTAACGTCAACCTTCGCCAAAAATCACGCGTCATCGTTCCTCTCCCTCTCTCCCTCCCACTCTATCTACCATTCTCTCTTCATCTCTGTCTTCTCTCCATCCCGCCCATTTCTCTCTCTCTCTCTCTTTCTCTCCCTATTTCTCTCTCTCTCTCCCTCTCCCTCTCTCTCTCTCTTTCTCTCTCTCTCTCTTTCTTTCTCTCTCTCTCCTCGTCGTACAACGTATGTGAGATTAATTGGATTGATATTGGAATTTATTTCCCGACGTTACGTTTGAGCGATGATCTAACATCGTATTTCGATGACGATTAATCTTTATCACGTTCATTGATAACGATCGCGTAAATTTATGGAAAATATTATTAATTACTTATTTATTGTATCTGTTTTGCTTTTCTTTTTCTTTTTCTTTCTTTCCTTTATAACAAGACACGCATTGATGTTACATCTCTCTCTCTCTCTCTCTCTCTCTCTCTCTCTCTCTCTCTCTCTCTCTTCCTCTTTTTTGTAATCGTTATATTCCGTGAAGAAAAGAAAGAAAGGAGAAAAAAGAGAAGAAAAAAGAAAAAGAGAAAGAAGGCCACGTGTTTCGTTTCGTTCGAGATTATGCGATTTCTGTTCCCTACAACTATTATATTACTCCGTTATTCGTCATCGTTACTCTCTATCTCTCTTCCTCGATTTACCCTCGCAGTCTCTCTCTCTCTCTCTCTCTCTCTCTCTCTCTCTCTTTCTCTCTCTCTCTCGATAACGGTAGTAGCGCCCGTACGAAATTGTTTTGTCGATTCTGACCTTTCCACCGAAAGTGTTGCGTCGATACGTGCACCTGCACGAAACGCGAACGCGGTAGGTAGAATGACACGAAAACGACGCTCGTTTTCATTGCTCGAAGGATAAATTCGACCTTCCTCCGGACAAAAGTGTGCCTCGAAATTGGAATTATTGGATATACGTTTACTCGATGACCGACATATTTACATACGTGTGTATATGTGTATGTATGTGTGAAGGTGTGTACATGGATAAATGGTGACGTCATTTAATCGTTCATTACCTAATCATAATTTTAATCAATATTAGCGAAAATCATATCGTACGAATTTAATTCGATATAATTAAACAAACCACCGCATCGCTTCTTTCTCTTTTTTCTTCTTGTAGCACACGTTTTTATGATATATAACTAAATGAAATATTATTTGTTGGATAAATGTTCTTTATTAAACGTTACGTATATACGTATGTATAATATATAATATATCGTGTACACGCGAGCGTATACGTTCACGTATGTAATTACGTATATATATATATATCCACACACATACACACACATATATTCATACATACATATATATATGTATGTATAGATGATAAAAAAAAAGTTAGTGGGAACTGGCTGTAGAAAGCGCTTCGGTTTAACTCCGGACGGCGAATTAACGCGTGGCTGCCGTGTCGTCGTAGTCGAGAGATCGTCGTGATAATAACGATTTTCCAATTATACGCTAACATTACATAGGCGAGGAAGCTATACGTGCAACTTTGGCGACTACAACGTAAGCAAGTAAGTAAGTACTTACTTACTCGGCTAAGAATCGGAAGACACGTCGCTCTTTTTAACGATATGGCGATGATAGCCGTATAAGAAAAGTACACAGCAGGCAATAAATTTATGCTGACATCATTCAAATCTATGATTATATACGTTATAAGAGGCAATCATTAAATTAAACATCACTCGTTTTATCACTCGGTGATAATACTCGATGAATATGTATTATATAGCGATGAATCGAGGGTGGGGGAAAACGCGTGTTGAATGATAATACGTCACACGAATGACAAATGAATCCGTCTACCGTCGGACACGGATTCAAACGATAGATGACGATAGTTTACAAGATCATTCGAATTTCTAAGAAATACGAATAAATACTTTTCCTTCTTCTTCTTTTTTCTTTTTGCGAATAATCACGATCTATCAGCTTGGAAACATAATATTGACAAACAAGTTTTTCCCGGCATTTCACATTTGATACGATAATAGAAACTAGAAATAAATATGTATGGATATTGTACGATCGGTTTCGTCGAAGTCTCGTCGTCGGAAAGAAAATAATTGTTGATTATACATGCCATAAAATAATTATTGTCAAATTGAATCATAATAGGATATTCTCGAACGAAACGTTTCGTTGCAATGATTTCTACGTTATTTTCGTGTGTATATATATAAACATATATAATATATATAACACATATATATATATATATGTACATATATACAAACCTAAGCAAAGAAATAAAAAATAAATAAACAAAAAATAAAAACAATCACAACGACAAAATATGTTTCTCGATAAATGCTCCATAAATAAAACGATTCAATTGCATTTAGTAAATATATATGTATATATACATACATACACACAC
>NC_057686.1:17362762-17365302 GCF_014466175.1 Vespula pensylvanica
CTCGTATCATTTGTATCCGTTTGAACCAGGTGAAGGAGAGGGGAAAAATTAAAAACAAAAAAAAAAAAAAAAAAAGAAAGGATATAACAAAATAAAAAGACGAAATATAAGAAAAAGAAAATAAATAAATAAATACATTAGAAAAGTAGATCGCAATATCCTACCTACGAGAAAAGAAAATAAATTTGTATTCTTTGATATTTTTATCGAATCGTAGGATCTATTCGAAACGTTAGAATTTTACGAGCATATAATAGCGTGAAAGAAACAGAGAGAGAAAGAGAGAGAGAGAGAGAGAGAGAGAGAGAGAGAGAGAGAGAGAGAGACACAGAATTGAACGCAGAGAATCGGCAAACAAAGTAAGTAGTGGTAGATCCGATCGAGCGATATTCTTTCGATTTTCATTCGTATGTTTGAAAACCGTTCTAGCAAAACGAAGCGGATTCTCGACTTCATTGTAAACACATTGTCGGTCTTTAAGGTCCGGCTCGATCATCCATTCGCAACAATGGCGCGTGTCCTGTCCGTCGAAAGGAGCAACGTTTATTCTCCTTCTCTCTCTCCCTCTCTCTCTCTCTCTCTCTCTCTCTTTCTCTTTGCTTCTCTCGTCTCGAGAAAAAGGAGAGAAAACAGTTTAGCGAAAAATCTGACGCGAGCCGACTTGAATAAAAGCGACTGAACGACAATACGAAAAGGAAGAAAATGGTAGCTCGTTTCGTTGATCAAGAGAGAAATTGTTAGAAGATGAAGAAGATGAAGAAGAAGAAGAAGAAGAAGAAGAAGAAGAAGAAGAAGAAGAAGAAGGAGAAGGAGAGGAGAGGAGAGGAGAGAAGAAAAAGAGAAACGCAGCTGCGTGTGCGACGGACGGGGAGCTCTCAGATGACCGAGATAAGTCTAATTTCGTTGTGACGGCCATTGAGAAAGTTTCGCTAGAGAATCATGAGATAATCCGCTCCAATTTTCCCCTGGGCGATCCGTTTTATCCGCAGAGAAAAAGAGAGAGAAAGAGAGGAGTGAGAGTAAGTGAGAGAATGAGCGAGCGAGATGAAAGAAAATTCTTCTTGTCTCTTCGTCGTGTCGTGAGGTGCGAAGAAGAAAATGGTGGTATTCTTCGTAATACCGGTAGCCACGAATTCGAATGGACGATGTCACCAATAGAAAAAAGATAATGGAGTATGCTATTATTCCTATGTATATAAATAAATACATGAGTGTACATAAATACATAAATACATGTGTGTGTGTGTGTGTGTGTGTGTGTGTGTGTGTGTGTGTGTGTGTCTCATTCTCACTTTCTCTCTCTCTTTCTCTTTTCTTTTCGAAATAGAGAAAGAAAAGCTTGTTTGGTGCAGGGAAACCGCGGGTGGTGTTTTCCTTCCCATTGTCGAACTCAGACAGATCTCACAACAGGTTTTTACTAAGACTAAATTCTACTGCCACGGTGGTTGGTCCATCGAGAATGGTATTTATTTCTTAGTACACAAGGATCTTGGGATTTCCGACGCTTAATCTCTTGTCTATTATAGTATATTTGTAGAAAAAGAGAGAGAGAGAGAGAGAGAGAGAGAAGGAAAAAGGAAAAAAGAAGGAATACCTCATAAAGGAAAAGACATTCCGTTCTTAAGAAAAATCGAAATCATTCATCAAATATTTCTTAATACTCTCTCATTCCATCTTCGATCGTATTTTTTTTCAAATCCTTTAAATATTCCTCTCGAGATAAATAAGGTATCATATTGATCAACGCATTTGAAAGAATTTTAAGTATTGGCAAGGTTTTGCACAATTTCTAAAATTTAATCTTTCATGTCTGAGATTAAAAGCATTTAAAGAAAAATGAATACGTTAAAACTTTCTCTCTCTCTCTCTCTCTCTCTCTCTCTCTCTCTCTCTCTCTTTCTCTCTTTCTCTCTCTCTAAATAATCTTTTTCGAAACTTGTTGAAAATACTTCGTAAACGATTGACCGCAATTCTCTTTTGTTTCACAAAACACGCAAAAAAAAAATAAGAAAAAAAAACCAAGAAACAAGAACAAGAAGGAAAAGAAGAAGAAATAAAAAGAAAAAAAAAAAATAGAAACACGAACGTAAAAAATTCGTCGATCTCTCATTCGACGCGTTAAGTATTTAAGTGGGTACTTACTTGCCTACTTACCCGTTCCACGAAGTCGAATTAAGAGAATAAAAAAAAAATAACGTGAAGAAACAAAACAAAAAAAGTACAACAGAAAGAAGAAAAATAAATAAAAACGAAAGAAGAAGAACTCGATGGCTTCAACCTTACGATTGTGCCAACCTGGAGCGTCTTTAGATATATAGAACAGGATGAAAATCGGTGATAGTGCGCAGCACATTCGAAGAACAAATTACGTTCGCAGGCCACAGGACAGGGACAGGACAGGACAGCATAGGACAGGACGAGATAGAGCGTCATCGTCGCTCCCGTTTGCAAAGGGCTTCTCTCTCTCTCTCTCTCTACCTCTACCTCTACCTCTGTCTATTTATCTCTCTCTCTCTCTCTCTCTCTCTCTCTCTCTCTCT
>NC_057686.1:17370402-17422902 GCF_014466175.1 Vespula pensylvanica
TTTCTGAGAACCTGGGCGCGCGCGCGCGCGCGCTCGCGAGGATGGTCTTCAACGAACGAAGAGTAAATTTTGTTAAACGTTCGCGTGGAAAGTAGATATAAACGAGGAGATTGAGAATTTAGGTCAGCGAGCAAAGTAACGTTGAGAGTAAGAGAGAAAGAGAGAAAGAGAGAGAGAGAGAGAGAGAGAGAAAAAGATAGCGCGCGAGCGATTAACCTCTTGATATAAAATAATTAATCTCTTACTCTACGAATTTACTCAAGCGAATGGGTATTAAACTATCCATTCGGTTATAACTTTGGAATAGCTTAGAGCAGTTTATCGCGAGTTTAGGTGTTCATGGTAGCGTATCGTCTGGGGCCAACTTGATTTTATACAACCGCTTAATTAAGCGTTTGCTCGGCTCGATGGAAATTAATTTAATAGGAAAGCCGCTTAAATGGAAGGATTGTTCGATGGCATTTTCTTTATAGATATCTGTATAGTTTTGTTCCTAGGTAGTTTTAAGAGACGCGTAAGCCGAGTCCTGACTTTTTTCATTTTGTTTAGTTTCTTTTCATCGTGTATTTTTCTTCTACCTTTCTTCATTCCTCTCTTTCCTTTTCTTATTTTTCTTTTTACAATTTCACTTTCTTCTCTCTGTCGCAACACGGAAGACTAATTACAAAACCGGCCATTTTTCCATAGCGAATGAAATTATCGACCACCGTTGGTGGTGTTGGTAATGGCGATAGTAGTGTCGTTGACGATGTCGTTCTTGCCAGCGAAATAGTGGTTTAACGAAGTTTATCGTTAGCAACGAGATGATTTCGCGAGTACTATGGCGTTTCTCTAGTCGAAAAATAGGGGAAAGAATTCTTATAATCTATGAACTATCTAACTCGGTGGGACGTTTATAAACGCCCAAAAATCCGATTGACCGCGTTCAGTCTCCTAATCGATTGTAGAAAGATCGTCATTGCGATCTTTACATATGTATATACATGTATCTATGTATACATATGTACATACGTCCATATATAGTTTAGCCACCCTTCAGATTTCCACGTTTGAACTCGGCAAAAGGTGCCATCTGCGAACGTAATGAAAATAATAACTCTGACGCAAATTTTATTGTTTCCGAAACGTCCCTTCGAAGATTGAGATAGGGGAATGCTCGAACAAGTAACACTTTGTCAAAACTCCACGATCGTACAATAAGATTTAACATTCATCGAGTAATTTTCTCTGCTGAAATGAACTCTAACTCGATCTCTCACTACATTCAGTTTAAAGTGTATCATTTTTTTTTTCTTACCTTTCTTTGCTCTCTCTCTCTCTCTCTCTTTTTCTTTCTTTTTTTTACTTTTTCCTTTTTTTCTTTCTTTCATATTTTTTTTTTTCAACGGCACATAAATCAAACGCACCGTCGATGAAAGTAATATAGAAGTATCGAATGTTCTGCGATAAAAATCAGGGGAATCTAAAAAGTCATTCGTTTCGATTTATCGACGATATCCAACGATTATTTATTATTAAATTTTTAATCGTATCAATATATTGAGATTATTGGGATTATTGGTATTATTAAATACTATATATTTCTCATATAACCTATATGTATCGGAACATATGAATACGTAATGGTAATAGAAATATCCATGACGATACTATATTACCTGTCAGTTTAATGTCCACCTATATAAACATAATTAAAACAACGAATTATTACCCACATAGATATTTCGTTCTTCGCATTATTATCACCTCCCGTTCCTATTTCGTATATCGCATACGCTAGATAAAAACATATACGATCGTAGATTAGAAACTATCGCGTGGATTTTTTTAAGTACCTACTTTCGATAAATTTCAAATACGATCTGCGATATGAGAAGTCGGGAGACGCGAAAAGAAAAAAAGAAAGGGGAGAAAAGAAGACGAAAAACGAAAATACGAAAAAAAAAAAAAACAGAGACAGAGAGAAAAGAAAAAAAGGAAGAAGAAGAGAAGAAAAAACGACGGAGATTCGAGCAAAAATTGATTCGATTCGATACGATTCGATTCGAAATACCCAGTCACTAACAGGATCCATAGAATAACGAAGAGATATCTCCCTAAGGGGAAGGAGAACAACTCCCATAGGAGGGGTGAGGAGGAGAGATGAGGGTTGATGAGAAGGGATGAGTGGTGAGGGGAAAGAAATAGAAGGAGGAGGAGAGGGTGGAAGTCCAAAAGGTCTTTTCGGTCATCATTTGGCTTGACTTCACGACCGATTAGAATCGGCCGAAAGAAAATCGCTGTGCGGTGTGGCGCGACGATCGTTTATAAACGGCCGCGTTTGTGGTGAGCGAGGGGGTGAGTGCGCGCGCGCGCGCGCTCACGCGATGGTCCGCTTAAACGTTAAAACGAAGGGGGTTCCATAAGAGCTAAAGACGGCTCAAGGAGAAAAGACTAGCCCTCCCTGCTTCTCCCAAAAAAGATGGGGGGGGGTGGAGATTGGAGGGGTGAAGTGAGTCGCCTGTAACCGAATTACATCAATCCCATTTCACATCGTTTTGACATGGCAATCGAGTTGAGTCGCGCGCAACTATTGTATTTTTTCGTCGGGGAATGAAAAAGAGTAGAGTTGTGGTGGGGTGCAAAAGTAAGAGAAAGAGGGAGAGAGAAAGAGATCGGGGAATTCGACTTTTCATCCCCATTTTGTTGATGGTTGTTTGGCGTTAATAGTAGTGGTGGTGATGATGGTAGTAATAGTGGTAGTGGTAGTGGTAGTAGTAGTAATAGTAGTAGTAGTAGTAGTAGTAGTAGTAGTAGTAGTACTGGCACGTTGCTGGCGCGAGGGGCAAAACGCCTTAACTTTTCCTTATCGAAAATAAGTCGTTAGTCGGCCTTTCATCTTTAAACGAGTTTTCGCGGCGTTCTGAGTTTTTACTCCAAACCAAATCCTCCTACCCCTATTCCTTCCACGTTCCTGTCGAGAGAGAGAGAGAGAGAGAGAGAGAGAGAGAGAGGGGTTAACGTTTCCAACGTTATTTACACTTTCTTCTCTTTTTCCCTTTTTCCCTAATGTGTCCCGACTGGCTACTCCAAAAGACATATTTATCTAACCATCTACGTTTTGCCTCGATTTAAAAGATTTCCTCGAGATCTTTTCATCCAACTAATTTTGTTTTCCATCTCCGACAATTTTTTCAAATCTCCTTGGCAACGCGCGCGTTTCAACTATCGAAGTTATCGAAATTTATAAATCGTTTACGTCAGAGTGGGCGGGTGTTCCGGCGGGTAGAAGGGAAGGTGGAAGGCGAGGCGGGGGAAGGGGAGAAGGAAAAGAAGGGTTGGGGAAGATGGTCGATCATGGGTAAATAACGTGGACGTATCGGATTTAATTCGATTGAAAATATCAACGGGGAGAGGGTAGAGAGCCAGGAGTAATGACGAAGAAATTTTGTACGGGCAATCGATTGATAATCGAGCAACAAATGATTTTATTTATTTACATTGTCCGACGGACAGACATTACACTCATTCAACGGTCATTGTTTCCACCCTTTCGATTAAACAAGCTCATTCGCGTGTAATGCGATTAATGTGGGTTTATGAAAGGGAAGAAGGAAGAAAAAAATGACAACAAATAAAAAAAAAGAAGGATAAAGGGAAAGAAAAACGAGAAACAAAAAAAGAAAAGAACGAAGAAAATAGTATATATGTGGTATATATCATACTCGGAACGATCGGGATGAATTTCAAGGGTGGAAAAGCAAATTTAAAAGAGGTGTTCCCTGATCCGGCCAATGGTCGTTTCCGTAGAAGAAAAGAAAAAGATAGAGGGATGAGTCCGAGGTAGTAAGTCCGAGAGTTATTGTCGTCGACGGTTGCGAAAGAAGTGAGAGACAGAAAGAGACGGAAACAGAGAGAACAACAGAGAGAGAGAGAGAGAGAGAAAGACATAGGAAAGGGTCCCCCTTCCTCTTGTTGCTAGCCTCGTCGTCATTGCTGGCCTCGTGGTGTGGCTTAGAAGAGTACAATGCTGTAAAAACACCGGCAATCCGCTTACGGCGTGACATCTTTACGCAATTACCAATAATTGCTTCCTCGCTGGGACAGAGCCTCGTAAACCTAATTAGGCTTAAGAATGCAATCGGAGACGCGTCGAGGGGAAACTCGTTCCTTTCACACGAACACTACGCGCGAACACCTAAACTTTTTGCTTCTATAATACTTCGATAAGCCCTTTCTCTCTATTCCATTTTTATTTTTATTATTATTTTTTTCTTCTTTTTTATCTTCTTTTTCTTTCTCCTTGTTTTCCTCCAAAGAGTTTCGCGCGCGCGAAACTTCCCCTCTTTTTCTTCCCTTTCTCTCCCCCTTTTTTTTTGTCACCAAAAATCGTACAATGTTTTTCGTAATCGAGTACTTTTTCTTTCTTCTTTTCTTCCTTTCTTTCTGTTTGCTTCTCTGTTCTTTTTTTCCTCGCACGAAATATCAGAGATATCGATAGTAAGAAATTTAATGCCATTCGGTTGGAAATTTCTTTTCTTTTTCTTTTTTTTTTTTTTTTTTTTCTTTTTTCTTTTTTAGCGATCGATGGAAATAAATCTACGAGGAATAAGTATGTTTCGTATAGTATGTATTAGTTAAATCAATGTAATAGATATTTATAATTAGAGAGAGAGAGAGAGAGAGAGAGAGAGAGAGAGAGAGAGAGAGAGAGCTATAGTAAGGAATAGGCTTGAACGAAAACATTTCATTCCTCTCTCTCTCTTTCCCTTAAAACAGACGAGAAGCGTCTTAATTAAGTTCGTTCAAATTATCAGCAATTATCGAGACTTCGGTGTAATTCCGTTAGCAACACTGTGGTACGGGAAAAGACTTTGCTAAAAGCATTTCCTACAAATGTAAAATCTAATTTTCGATAGATCGACGAGAGAAATGACGTCGACGCGATTCTTCAGAAAAAAAAACACGTATTCGCTACTTATTTGGAGTATTTACTCCGATCGTTAAAAAAAAAAAAAAAAAAAGAAAAGAAAAAAAAAAGAGGAAGAGAAAAACAGGTACGACACGTATCATATAGTGAAGTAAAAGTAATAAAAAAAGAAAAACCAAACAAAAAGGAGAAAAAAGAATAAGGAAAAGAAATACAAAAACAGGAAGCAAAAGAAATCAAATAAAAATAAAGAAAGAAAGGGAGGAAGAAAAAATGTCATTATTTACACGAAACAATAATCAATAGTGTCCTGCTTATTTATTTGTTTTTTTCGATCTAACGAACAGTCGAAATACTATTACGACATTCTCTCTCTCTCTCTCTCTCTCTCTCTCTCTCTCTCTCTCTCCCTCTCTCTCTCGTTTTCACTCGACGATCTCCTTTTCGACTATAACGAAATCACGTCGATTCATTTCAACGAGTGTTCTCCTTCGTATCGTAATCGATCTGTTTGGAAAAGAGATGGAGGACGAGGACGAGGACGAGGACGAGGAGGAGAAGAAGGAAGAAAAGGAAGAGGAGAAGGAGTAGGAGAATGAGAAGGAGGAAAAAGGAGAAGTAGAAGAAGAGACGAGAAGAGGTGGGGTAACCGGTGAATTCTTCAATCTCGATCCACGGGATACGACGAAAATTGCCCTTTCTCTCTTTGCTTTCCTTTCTGGAAATTCAACGAACGGAACACCGCGGCACAATTGTCACGTATACGCCAACTTTCGAGGGAAATAAAGAGGGTAAAACGGCGTATAAAGGGTCGTTCCGCGTGGAAAAGAGAGAAACGACTTCGAGAAAATCTTTGAGACAGAAAGAGAAAGAAAAAGCAAAAGAAAGAGAGAGAAAGAGAAAAAGAGAAGGTGAAAGAGAAAGAGAGAAAGAAACACATACACACACACACACACATATATATATATATAATGTGCATGAATACATATATCCATACATACATTTATGCATCTATACGTGCATGATATATATATATATATATATATATATATATATATATATATATACGTAATGTCACACTCAAGGGAAGTACTTCTGGAGGAGGGTCTTTCTTCTGGAACGGCTTACGAGGTACTACAAGAAGAAGGCGCTCTGGAAACGTCTTTTGCTTCTTGAAAAGGACGTGTGGCGACAATTCCATTGTGCATTCCATTTGGTCGGCCGCTTTGAGATACAAGCACGCATATCCTTTGTCCCTTGCGAGAAAGCATGAAAGAGAGAGAGAGAGAGAGAGAGAGAGAGAGGAGAAAGAGAGAAAGAGAGAAAGAGAGAGAAGGTTTCGTGCTTACAGCTTGTGCACCCAGGATTACGAAAGGTGAAAAGTATTTTGACACCCGGAATAATGGAACCGGCCACGGGGTGCACCCAATTAGGTATCGCTTGGCCCGTGAAACTCTGTTGAGCAAACTAGACAACTGTTTTTTCTATACCACAGGAAGAAGATTTGATACTCTTCTTCTTCTTCTTTTTTTTCTTCTTTATCTTTTTATTTCTTTTTCATTCCTTTTCCTTTCTTTTCTTTTCTTTAACCGTATCTTTTATTTTTCAGTTTGCAGTAGAACAGTTTGCTCTATTATGCGTCGTGTTCGTCATTCTTTTCTTTTTTTCTTTCTTTCTTCCTTCCTTTCTTTCTTTATTATTTTTTTTTTCTTTTTTTTTTTCTTTCTTTCTTTCTTTCTTTTCTTTATAATGCATTTAAATTGCAGCACAAATATTCATATGGAGGGTATAATTATAAGAAAGTTTTGTGAAACGAATTTGTATCGTTAATGGTTACGTGTATGCAGATTTTCTTCTTCATGAATAACGATAATGATCGAATTAAGAAACTTGAATTAATTGTGTTGATTAAGAAGGATTTGTAATGACGTAATTACTTATTTACATACGTATCTCAGTCGGTAATTAATACGAAAAAGTGTATTAATCATAAGTCATATATTTTTCGTTCTGAGATTGTGTTTTAGATATTTTACGTAGGAATTTATTTAAGAATTATGTTTCCGTAATTACGCGGACGGAAATAGTAAATCAATAATCATTCACGAGAAAATTAATTATTCGATGTTATTTTAAAATGTTACAAACAGCCTCCGACAAAATACGTCTTTTAATATCTAAATCGACTTACATATATAAATACATATATCCTTTCTCTTTCTCTCTCTTTCTGATTTTCATTATCTTTCTCTTTCCCTCACATTATTACAATCATCAACTCGTATGAGATTATACAGAGATAAGATTATTTTCATGCTTATTTACTTACAGAAATAAACAAGCAGCAGATGTATATTTTCATTTAGGTGATCTGAATTTTTTTCTTCCTTTTCTTTTTTATCTTTTTTTCAATAAACGAACAAGAAAAATTTGGAGAAAATAAAGATCTTTTGAAAAATAAGAAGAAAGAAAGAAAGAAAGAAAGAAAGAAAGAAAGAAAGAGAGAGAGAGAGAGAGAGAGAGAGACAGAGAGAGGTTCGAAATATTCGGGAAACGAGCAGGAACGACTTCCTTGTAACTACGGATTCTTTCGAACAATCCCGTTCAGGAAATTTCTCTACGTCCGGGAACGAGTAGAAGAGAGAAGAGTGACGAGAGATAGAGATAGATAGATAAATAGAGAGATAGATGGATATATCTATATATACATGCATATACATACATATATATATATATATATATATATATATATATAAATGGAAGATGAGAAGTAAAAGGAGAAGGAGAAGGTGAGAGAGTAAATCGGCCGATCAGAAGAGCCCTTCCTCCTCCCTTAGACTCCGAGCCGGATAATAATGAAATTTCAGGATAATCGGTAGGCAATTCATAGTCTCTGAGTAACTTTCTATTAACTCGCTAACGACGACAGTCTGCAATCGTGGTCGCATTGAGGTCGCTTATATAAGACAATCTCCCGTGAGAAGATGGGCCTTTCTACATCCCTCCTCCTCCTCCTCCTCCTCCTCCTCTACATCATCCTCCCACTCTTCCATCCTCCTCAACATCCCTCTTTCTCCCTCCTTCTCTTTTCTATCATCTCTAAAGCGGGATCGAGACTCGTCTCACTCATTACTTTATCCTTTCTCTCTCTCTCTCTCTCTCTCTCTCTCTCTCTCTCTCTCTTTCTCCCTTTAGCTTTGCACCAATCGCGAGGATCCATTTCCTATCGACTCCGAGAGACACTTTGGCTCTTTTTTTCCTCACCAAGAGCCTTCGTCTACGTTCCCGTTTCGTTTCTCCTTCCTCCTCCAACTTCCTCTTTCTCTTTCCTAACTAGCCTTGCCTCACCTGTAATACTCCAAAGGTGACAAGGTTCGACTGGAAGTAAAGAGATAAATAGATAGATAGATAGATAAATAGATAGATAGATAGATAGATAGATAGATAGATAGATAGATAGATAGATAGATAGATAGATAGATAGATAGATAGATAGATAGATAGATAGATAGTAGATAGATACAGAGAAAGAGAGAAAGAGAGAAAGAGAGAGATAGGCTGCTTCGTCGTCAGAGACTAATTTTAGGTCGGCTAATGTCGTTTCGCTTTTAATGAACATCTCCGTTCGTTAAGTACGTTTCTCCATCTCCGCCTTGCCCGCGAAGTGGCTCCTCTACCGGAGACCGATCTCTCTGAAGCTATTTTTCACCTACGATTCCTCCCCCACCCCTTCTCCACCCCCACCTTCTCCTCCTCCTTCTTCTTCTCTTCCTTCTCTTCCTCCTTCTCCTTTTTCTCCTTCTTCTCCTTCTATTTTTTCTTTTTCTATTTCTTCTTTCGACGCTGATCGAAATGCTGATACTCGAAGTCATTTGTCTGGTTAATAATATCAGACATTTTTTCTTTTTTAATAATAATTGATATCACATAGAACGTTACCGATCGAATATCGTTTAAAACGATATGAGGAAATTTTTATTCTGTTGGGATAACTTCCTTCTCCACCCTTCCTCTCCCCCTTCTCTTCACTCTTTTCCTTTCTTTTCCTTTCCCTTATTTTTACAACGGTATTTAATTGTAATTGATTTTATATGGCTATGATAACGATAAGAGACAATCGAAGGCTGTTTCGTAACGATAAAAAAGAAAAGAAAGAAGAAGGGAAGGAATGTCCTCGTGGAGAAATCGTCGGTCTTCATTTTTAATTAGTAAAATATAATCCAATTGGAAATATATTTTTTCTACATATATATATATATATATGTGTGTGTGTGTGTGTGTATAATTTTATATATATATATATATATATATATATATATATATATAATTTTTTATAGATCTTCTTTCCCCTTTTTCTTTTTTCTTCATCTTTTTTTTTTCTTTTTTTATCTTGTATCATATCTTTTACATATTTATATTATTAGTAGAATATAATCTAATTGGAAATATATTTTTTCCTCACACACACACATATGTGTGTGTGTGTGTGTGTATCTATATATATAATTTTTTATAAATCTTCTTTCCCCCTTTTTTTTGATGTGTTAGATCATCCAACAAGAAATATTTCATCCGAGTTAATACAGATGTACGTTATAAATTCTAAAAGTCAATTGAATCGAGAGAATATAAATCATTAAATTAATTGCGTCAATTTAAATGTTCGAGGCGTTCGTAAACAGCTACTTTAGCTAATACCAAATGTTATCTTGGAATTACGCGAGCCACTTTATCCGTTCTATATTTTTCTCGTTAGAAAAAAAAAAAAAAAATCATTCTGAATCACGAGTAGATTAATTCTACAATATAATGCTCGAGTAGTAACGGTTGGTAGAACGATAAAGAGAAACGTATTCTCTTATATGTTCCGTTTATATCCATGGGTCAAGGAACGAGATAACGTTCGATTATTTCACGATAGATCCTATATAATTTCAAAATCTTCGATTCCCATTTAACACAGGTAAATACGAATTAAATATCGAATTCGAATTATCATTTACTTTCAAATTTCCATTTTTCTTTCTTTCTTTATTCTTTTCCCTACTTTTCCGATCGAAAAAAAATTATCATATCGTCGATTATCTTCTTCACCGTACGTATATACGGTAAATAAAAAATTCAATTACAAAAAAATATATATATATATATACATATGTATTATCGACCAACCGATATAATAAAACGTTTTTGAAAGTAGAGGAAAAAAAAGAGTATGAAAAAAAAAAATGTAGAAAATTCGTCTGAGACTTACGATTAGAGAGAAGGTGTGTGTATGTGTGTGTATGTAAGAAAGAGAGAGAGAGAGAAAAAGAAAGAAAGAAAGAGAGAGAAAGAGAGAGAGAGAGAGAGAGAGAGAGAGAGAGAGAGAGAGAGAGAGAGAGACTGGCAATGACCGAGTTAACGAACGAAAGAGACGAAAACTGCGATAACCCGATGTGTTATATGAAATTGTTATTCCCTCGGGAACGAAATCACGCGAATTTATTATTCCTTACATTTATCGTCTTCTTAGAGTTCTTAATAAAGAGAAAGAGAGAGTGAGAAAGAGAGAGAGAGAGAGAGAGAGAGAGAGAGAGAGAGAAAGAAAGAGAGAGAGAGAGAGAGAGAGAGAGATTGAGATAACACGGTTTTGAGGGAGAACGAACGGAGAACGGAAAAAGAAAGAGGAGTGGGGGTGAGTGGTAAAAAGAGAAAGAAAGAAAGAAAGAAAGAAAGAAAGAGAAAGAAGGAAAGAGAAATTTCGTTATCTTTCATTATTCTATTTTAAACGAAGAAGCGCGTGGTCTTTTAAACGATATGATCGTGTTGTAAAGAACGTTTAAATGTCCGACGACGGTACTCAATCGACGACGAAAAAAATTGATTAGACGATTACTAGATATTCTTTTTTTTTTTTGATTACTTTTTTGGAAATTTGTTATTATAATATATACGGATGTGTTATATAATATATATTGTAATCATTGAATTTGTTTATCGATGTAACATCGAGAGTGTATTATATTTGATTTAAAAACATAGAAAAATAAAAAAAAAAAAGGAAATGACGCAAAGAGAATATGATCGTAAATACGTGTATCCATGTGCATAGATACGAGTACATACAATTACACACCACACACACACACAATATATACATTCATAATATGTAAACGTGTATATATATATATATATATATATATATGTAAATATATAAATTTATATATACATATATATATATATATATGTAAACGTATATGTATATACGTATATAAAGAAACTTGTATAAGTATATCAGTTGTATACTGATTAGAAGTATGCTTCTTTCTGTTTTTTCTTCTGTTTTTTTTTTTTCGATGTTTTCTCTTCTCCTTCTCGGAGGTAGTCACGAAAGAAACGTACTTGAATTATTGCATCAGGCTCTTATGAAACGACATTAAAGATTCTCGAATCGGAAAACACACATCGTTTGTCTCGACTAGAAAGAGAGATTAAAGAGGTAGAGAGGGGAGCGGTATGGAGAGGGGATATAAGAAGAGGGAGATGGACAGGACGATTAGGAAAATTTTCCAAAGAAATCGAACTAATCTAACGTCTAAGTAAATTCGTTCGCTTTCTTGCATCAGATTATCGATGGCTTATGACGTGAACGACGACGTTGGATCGGTAATCGGAAGAAAGAAAAAAAATGGAAAACAAAACAAAAACAAAAACATTATATTAAGTACGCCAAGAAGAGAAGAGGGAGAAGAGGGGTTAGCGAGGAAGGGTGAGAAGGGGAATGAAATTATTTTCGTAAAAAAATTCATTAAGGATAATGATGCAAATGTATGCATGCTTATGATAATAAAGAGAGAGAGAGAGAGAGAGAGAGAGAGAGAGACAGAGAGAAAGAAAGAGAGACGGAGAGAAAGAAAGACAGACGGAGAGAAGGAGAGAAAGAGAGAGAGAGAGAGAGAGAGAGAGAGAGAGAGAGAGAGAGAGAGAGAGAGAGAGAGAGAGAGAGAGAAGATTATCTCTGCCCTATCCATGCATACATTTATTATTCATAAACGCAACGACCTTACATCGAATGTTATGGCTAATTAGTCATTGCTTGTTCTCTTTTATTTTCAATTTTCTTTTTTCTCTTTTCTTTTTCAAGCAGGGTCCTTTAATTACGTGGAAGAAATAAAAGAAAAAGAAGCTGGAAAATCAAATCAAGAGAAGAGGCTTGCTTTCCTTCCTTCGTTCGTGCTTCCTTTTTTTTCCCCTTAAAAGAGAAAGATTAAAAAAATCTCCCTCTCTCTCTCTCTCTCTCTCTCTCTCTCTCTCTTTCTTTCTTTCTCCTTTTCGATATTCACTCTTCGTTTATCTCGTTCTATTTTCGTTGAAAAAAAAAGAAAAAAAAAGGAGACGGAAAAGAAGGAAAAAAAAGGAAAAAGAAAAGGAAAGGTAGTAAGAAGCATAAGATATTTTTTTTTAACATCGCAATTGTCAAAACCGTTTGGACGTCAATCCATACTTTCTTTCTTATCTACGACGATAATAATAGATATTGTTCGTCTATTTCGGTCGCTTGCTCGACTAATGACTTGTAAAATAATTTATATCGAAGCGAGCGTTGCCAATGCTTAGAGCACTTTATGCGGTACTATTTATTATAAAATAGAAAAAAGAATGAAAAGAGAGAGACAGAGAGAGAGAGAGAGAGAGAGAGAGAGGAATTAATGCGACCGAGTGTTAGTTACGTTTTCATATTAGACGTCGATCTATACAACGTTTGATAGACCAAACGTATTATTTTATGTATGTATGGGTCGTGAACTCGATTTCATCACTGTTCGTCTCTCTGTCTGCTGAAAGTGATAATGAACTTCGACATTCTAACATAATTTTTTTTCTAATTTCTTTAAGGCACATTATCGGCGAAGGATTTATGTATTGTAAATCCCGATAAAAAGATAAAATATATTAGTCAACGAAATTCGATAATAATCTGTGCTTATACAATTCAAAAGTGGAAAGAATAGAACGATCGATTACGATCATAAGTTAACGTTAAATTTCTTTTTACACGAAAAAAATTGATAACGAGTTAATCATGTTAAAAATTTATTTGGAAAAGACAAATAGAGAAAGGGAGAGAGAGAGAGAGAGAGAGAGAGAGAGAGAGAGAGAGAGAGAGAGAATATTTCATTTTCATCTCGAAATAATATTGCAAAGAAAAAGAAATAATTAAATGAGTAGTAAATGAAAAAGAAAGAAAGAAAACTCGACTTTTACTTACTTCTGTTTTCATTCATTCGTCATTCTAAACATTTGGATATTGAATATTGGATAACGTCGGTTATCTTTCGATTTGATTGTAGGCGATTATTATTATACGCATACATAGATATTCGAGACGCTCCTATCCGAATACATTAATATTATCTGACGCAACCAATGTTATCGCTAAATATAAAAGCCGACGAAACGAGAGTCGACGTTAGTATAAGGAAAGGGTTGTTCTCGAGAAGACGAAGAAAAGTTTACTTTACTATTAAAGAAAGTTATTTCTTCATGAAGGATTCATATCAATATTATTTTGCAAATTTTACTGTTATTTCCATGTTAATTTATTTTATTAACATCAATTAATATTATTTTCGTATTTCGCAATTGTTTGATTTACATATATATATATTTATATATACATATTATATATATATATATTCTTTTCTTTTTTCTTGATCTTTATTGGTTTATAAAAATCAACGAAAGTACTATGTCATTTACAATGAAACAAAGTAACAGCAGTAGCCTTACGATAGATTATTCGTCGTACAAAACGGAACTATCGAAAAGAAGAAGATCAGTGATAACAAGAGAATTAAGTAAGACGATAATAATTATAAAATATGAAAAATTATAATATTCGTTTAATTTTACTCATTAATAATTAGAAAATATTATTAACGTGTATATATGTGTATAACATGATATATATATATATATATGTATGTATATTTATATATATATATATATTTATTTGTGTGTATAGCAAAAATAGCATATTCAGCACCGAAAAGTCTTGTCTCTCTTGCCGAGGGTATGCCAAACGAGAATACGTTCCCGTTCACTGAAATTTCCGTCAAACTATACGATGGTTCGTCTTTTACTTTGGAGAAAAGCGAATTGAGTAAGGCCCTTCAGTATATACCTACTCAAGGTTACCCTCCTCTACTGCAGGTAATTCTATGAATTTTCTTTAAATTTATTAATAGCGAATGAATAGAGAAATATAAGGGAAAATTATTATATTTTATATGCGAAAATTATAACTCTAACAAATTTGTTTCTTTCGTATAAATTAATTTCGATTGAAAATTCATTACTATAATATATTTCATATATATATATATATATATATATATATATATATATATATATATATATTATGTTTATATGAATAATTTAATATTATTCATTTAATATCTTATCATATATAATATCATATATAATATATATATATGTATATCAATCGAAATATTTTATTAAACAACATAAATAATTATATATATATATATTATTTTTACATTACATCTATATTATAGAGAAATTAAAAAAAAAAATAAAAAAAAAATAAAAAATAGAGAGAAAAATACGACTTCCTAATATTTATAGAAGCGTATCGAATTATTTCAACCTTTAACTAAAGCATTCATCTCTTAGCAGGAGATTGTCGCTGATGTAATTCACCGACTCGTTACACACAAATTCTTCTTTCTTTGAAATAATACGATTGGCCATAGCGCGTGTCTAACGACGTTCGACGTTAAATTGATTTTAGGCCCTGAGGGAATTCCAAAGGAGGGTGCACGCACCACCCCTCTGGGAAAGTCGCGACATTGTCATCGTCGCCGGTGCTCAGGATGGTCTTAGCAAAACGTTGGAATCCGTGATCGGTACCGGTGATCCGATTTTGGTACACGATCCTTTTTATCCTGGAGTCGAAGTAGTGGTCAGTATCGATATACAAATATTTCATCGTTCTTTTTCATTTTACATATTCTTTTTCTTTTTTCTTATGTTATGTCTTTCCTTCATTTTTTTCTCTATCTCTCTTCATTTTTTTATTGACAATAAATTATAGAATATGTTTACACGATCCCATCAAATAAAATGTTTTATAAAGACAGAGAGAGAGAGAGAAAGAGAGACAGAGAGACAGAGAGAGAGAGAGAGAGAGAGAGAGAGAGAGAGAGTCTGCGTATTATAAAAAAAGAAAAAAAAAACAGATAATACTAATAATAAGAATAAAAAAAAATATTAGGATCCAACGTGACGCGTGATTAACGATAAAGCAAACTTTAACACGCTTATATATGACCTATGTATATATACATATATATGTATAGACATGTCGTACAACAGATGCTTGTTTATTTTAATGCAACATCGTGCGCGTGCCGTGATAATACATTTTCCATATTCTTATCGGCAATTAATTTATCCATAAACATATACGTTCCCTTGATTTTTCATATTTCACAGAGATTAATCGACGATCAAACATGACGCAATCTCTTTCTTTCTCTCTTTCTTTCTTTCTTTCTTTCTTTCTTTCTTTCTTTCTTTCTTTCTTTCTCTTTTTCCTTTTCTTTTTGTCATTATTATTGTCGTAATATATGAAATGTTATAGGAATTATATAATATCATGATTTTGATATTTGTGTAACCAAAGCGATAATACCAGAGCGACAACATTTAACACAAATATACAATAGTATTCGTTAATGTCAACATTTCTTATCTATCTATATGTGTATATATATATATATGTATAATCATCTTATTTAATATTTGAATATATTATTCATGGTTTATTCGATAATCAAAAGGTGACGCCTCATCAAGCAGAATTAATATCAATTCCACAAGACGATCTTGGAATAATACCGGAAGCCATGAGAGATATTTTAAGAGAGCGACTACTTTCGGGAAAAAAAATGCCGAAAATTATGTACGTCAATGCAACGGGTGCTAATCCGACTGGTGTTATTATACCACTTGAAAGAAGGAAAGAAATCTACAGGTTGGCCTGCGAATATGATTTTTTAATTCTCGATGATGATCCTTATTGCTTCTTAAGTTATAGTGACGTGAGTATTTATCGTATATACATATATACATATATATATATAATGTATCAATAAAACAAAATATGTTAATTAAAAGAAAGTAATTTTCTTGTTTTATTTCATTTAATTTTTTTTCTTTTTTTTTTTTTTTTTTTTTTTCTAATAAGAATCATCGAATTTTTTAATCGATTACAGGAAAAACCTAAATCATTTTTATCTCTTGATACGGAAGGACGTGTTATCAGATTGGATTCCTTTTCTAAAGTCATTAGCAGCGGTATGAGAATCGGCTTTATAACAGCCCCAGCGCCTCTTTTAGCCAGTATTGAACTTCACTTACAAAGTAGTCACCTGCATGCACCCTCGTTATCTCAGGTTGGTATATATATAATTTTTCTACAAATTTCCTTCTAATATCTTAATATGGTATAGACATTATAGAGAATATTTCAATCTAAATATTATTAATATTTTGACATCGTATGTACGAATTAATACTTTCTTCTTTTTTCTCCTTTCTCCTTTCTACATATCTAATCGTTAAATTCATTCATTACTTATAAAAATATGTATTAAATATATCTTAGATGTAAAAGATAGATCGAGTTTGAATTATCTTAATACGGTATATTAAAAAGCTTTTCAATCGGAATTGTTAATATTTGCATAAAATAGGCAATATCTAGATTTTGATTATATATTCAATTATATATAATATTATTACAAAATAGATAACAACATATATATATATATATAGACATTTAAACATTTTGATAAATGCTTGATAAATAAAAAGCGTACGCCAATATGTAAATATTATTCACTCAGTTCATACGATGAAATATTCGTCAAATGTCGAGAATCTTAGCACGCCTTCGTTTAATTATCAATTTTAATGTAAAACATCAAATAGAAAGTAAAAAAGAGGGAGAAAGAGAAAGAGAGAGAGAGAGAGAGAGAAAGAGAGAGACGATGGCGCGTGTCGAGCCTTATCACGACCGTAAAACGTTATCAATAGGTTATCGTAAAACTCATAATGCAGGAAAAAATGATATTGATAATTTGTATTGGTTACTCTTAGGTGATGCTGTACAATCTTCTCAAGATATGGGGATACGAGGGTTTGATGAATCATATGAATCGTATAAAATATTTCTACAAGGAACGCAGAGATATTATAGTGTCTCTGGTTGAAAAACATTTAAACGGTAAATTTGAAGAAAGATTTAATGAATCCTTTTTTGCGTTTTATTTTATTTTTCTTTTTTCAATATAGAAATAAAAAATTGATTTTAATTAATAATACATATTTATATATAATATATATTAATTGTAATTATATATATATATATATATATATATATATATATATTATAAATATCGTAATATATTAATTATAATTTTGGATAAGAAAAAAGAGTCGAATTGAAAGAGTTGAATTTTTATAGGATTGGTCGATTTTGTTATACCGAACAGTGGATTCTTTTTATGGATCAAAGTACGAGGTATCACTGATACGTGGCAAATGATGATGCAGAGAGGTATAGCTGAAGGAGTTATCATGGCACCAGGTGCATCCTTTACAAAGGATCCGACGAAACCTTCTAATGCCATAAGAGCATGTTTTTCGAAAGCATCCTACGAAGAAATGAACCTGGTACGTATTTTTCAATTGTATCTGTTAATGGTAAAGACTTGTTTACGTTCAATCGATCCTTTACCATCGGTTGGTAATCTCTAAGAAAAATTGTTTTTTTTACCATCGGTCGGACAATTTTCGAAAGTATTTAAACTTTACGTATGCAACTGAACGATAAATTTGATTAAAATATTTTCGATAAATTGATAAATGGAGTAAAAAAAAAAAAAAAAATAAATAAAATATGTTTTCTGTATTATACAGGCAATGGAAAGATTGGCATATCTAATAAGAACGGAATTAGCCGAAAATAACTCTTTGCAGAATTTAAATTCATGACAATCAGAATTGATACGAATGAATTCATTTTTTACATGATATTCATGAATTTGTCGGCAAGCTATTTCAAGATATCTTGCGACCTACGAATTGATATAAATTCCTCCGTTTATCCTGATGGAATAACGAGGAAAATCATGAACGAAATGGGATCATATATTTTATCGACCGTAGGGGTTTTACGGTCAGTCGGTAAAAAGGGAATTTTCTTGGGATACCGAATCATTCCTTTGCCGATTGAGTTCATCGCGAAGGTATGACGCTCGTAAGGAAACGACATCTGTACGATCGAGGATATTTATGATAAAATAATTTTTAACAATTACCATATCGACTTGATCCATTGCGAACAAGGGTATCCGAGTGTTTTGATAATTTCAACGATTTATAATTTTCGTTGATTATATTTCGAGATTACAATGTATAATGGTTTTTTCTCTTTCTTACATTGTCTTACAACGACACAATAACATATAAACATTTACGATAATCTATTAGTAATTAAGTATTGTATCATTTCACGATTAAGTTTTGTTAATAAATGGAAAATTGCTTTAACATCGACCTACTCAGATTTTTTTATCGTTGTTAAGTTTGTTTAGGAAATAACGAGATAAGAAAGAAATTTATAAAAAAAAAAAAAAAAAAAAAAAAAAAAGAAAGAAAGAAAAAAAAATTCTTGCGAGAAAAGGATGGAAGTTAAATCGAGATAGAAAGGAAAAGAGTTACTTTTATGAAGGAGTAGAAACGGTAGGAGATACCACACTCTCACTTAACGCTAAACATCCTAACTACCAATTAATTTGCCGGATTTAATTTAATCTGCTACAATATCAAATAGATGAGAGATCCGTTCGTGCGGTCTTCTGCATGTGTCCCCGATCGAGGAATCCCAAGGGCGAGAAATTCGTTTCGACGATAAAACGAAGAAACAACTTGTTTCACACAGAAAATACTAATCGTTTTCATTATTACTTTAAACCGTTCATCGAATTGAAACGATGAAAAAGTAACGATCGATGAAAAATATTTTCTGAAAATCATCGATTATCAATTTAATTTCACGCAGTTATACATATCGAAATGGAATTTGATTTGAGAAAGAGAGAGAGAGAGAGAGAGAGATTGCGTTAGAACGTAGTAAGTTAATTATACAGATTTATATGATTGAATCGCGATTTTTTATATATAAAAGATATTTGATAGATAAATCAACATTTTATTATTATCATTCTAGATAAATCGATATTAAATCATTATTTGTGTGTTCATTATTTATTAATTATTATCATATAAAATTATTATTTATTTCTTTTGTACGCACACAAAGACACACATAGAAACACATACATACATGATATATATTTAAGTATAATAGTGATCCTAGAAAAATGTAATAGCATTGCCGATAAGTCTTGTATAGATAGGTATATCGAGTATAGACACACGATGACGGATTTAAGAAAACCGACTTGTATCTTCGTAAGATGGAAGACCAAAAGAGGAAATCCCTAGGCTCGTGCTCGAAGATATAGTGTATATTAAAGGACCTCTTTCTCTCTTTCTCTCTCTTTATCTTTTTCTCTCTCTTGAAGAAGATCCTATGCCACAAGGGTCTACGAGAATATAGGCCGATCATACGAATGGGCACATTTTCGAAGCTGAAGATTTGAAGGGGGAAAAAGAACCGGACCACTTTTCTCCTTCCTTCTCTCTCTCTCTCTCTTTCTCTCTCTTTCTCTCCTTTACCCTTACCCTTAACGACACAATCGAAACTTTCGGTTAAAAGTCGCTAATCTCACCTTTTAGTTTTAACCGAATAATCCGATGTTTATTCGAAGATAAAAGACACAAGGTAAGAGAGAGAGAGAGAGAGAGAGAGAGAGAGAGAGAGAGAGAGAGAGGGAGGGAGAGAGTGGAAGAAAAAAAAGAAAGAAGAAGAAAAAAGATTGGAAGATCGTATCGAGGATTCTCGATACTTTCTTTCTCATCGATTATAACACGATTAATCAAATTAATCGAACGTTATCTTCAATTATTAGAGAGGGAAGGCATACATGGGGAGAAAATGGCGAATGAAGGAAAAGAAAAAAAAAAAAAAGGAAAGAAACAAAAAAGAAAAAGAAAAAGAAAGGAAAGGAAAGGAAAGGAAAAGAAAACGTGGCACGTAATCGAATTACAAAAGGTACTTTGGGGGTATTTCGCTTTCTACTTAACCGGGTGCTCTTTCTTTAATTAGAAATTGAAATCTCGTAGGAGGAGAAGGAGAAGAAGGTGGAGAAGGAGAAGGAAATGGAGGAGGAGGTGGAGGAGGAGGAGAGGGAGAAGAAGAAGGAGGAGAAGGAACGTTCTTCTCATCGAGAATCGCGTAAGTAGGTTCTCGCTCGCGCTACAATGACGTTACAATGATATTTTTAAACGAAATCATACAATTTTCTACGCTACATCCAACGCGAAATCATTCTGACAAAAAGAAACGACGAAAGCGTTAAACGAAAGATCAGATAGGATTCTTCGAAGATGTCAAAAGGACGAATTCGTGTATGAACAAAAAGGTCTGGGAGCACGAGAAGCTTGTACAAAGAAGAAGAAAGCAAAAGAAAAAGAAAATGGAAAAGAAAAAGGTAAAGAAAAAGAAAAAGAAAAAGAAATCTGTAGAAAGAGAAGAGTTCAGGTTGGACTGAGGTGTGTAGTAACAGAGGATGGTCGAGATGGGGGGATGGGTGAGGGTGGTATAGGGTGGAAAAAAGCGAAAGCATGAGAGAATCGTTGGGGCTCACCCTCGTATCAGACTGGAACCCTATAGCTGATACGTGTTCTCTCTCTCTCTTTCTCTCTCTCTCTCTCTCTCTCTCTCTTTTCTCATCCTCCGCTACCTCCGGACCAACGGTACCGGTCTATATAACACGGGAGGCGAGGGAGTTATTCCCCGGGGGTAGGTGAGATCGGAAGGTGAGACGAGGAGGTGGTGAAAGAGGAGTAGAGAAGACAGGAAAGGGGGAGAGAAAGAGAAAGAGAGAGAGAGAGAGAGAGAGAGAGAGAGAGAGAGAGAGAAAGCGAGGGTTCGAGCGAAACGAAAGAGTACAAGAAGAAGAGAGACAGAGATAAAGGGGCTGCGTGAAAGATAGAGATAGAGATAGAGAGAAAGAGAGAGAGAGAAAGAGAGAGAGAGAGAGATGGTGAGAGATAGATAGCTAGAGAGAAACAGAGAGAGAGAGAGAGAGAGAATGAGAGGGAGAGAAAGAGAGATGTTGGCAAGGGTGCGCGCGAGGGGTAGTGCAGTTTCGTGTTGGCATTACTCTTGATTTCCGTGGTGACGTCGCTACCTCGCCGGTCCTCTCTCACCTCCACCTCTTCCTCGTCCTCCACCTCCACCTTCTCTTCCTCTTCCTTCTCTTGCTCCTTCTCTCGCTTCTCCAACCTTCTCCTCCTCCTCCTTCTCTCCCAGTGTCTTGTGTTTTGCCGTTTCTGTGTAGCTGTGCTGCCCTGCTCATCCCTCGCGATACGGAGAAAGAGCACCTACCCGGACTATCCGGGAGAGATAGATCCCTTTTCCTACACCCTACGAACTTACACACTAGGACTATACCATATTACACTCCTACTACTACTACTACTACTACTACTACTACTACTATTACTAGTAGTAGTACTACTAATACTATTATTATTATTATGATTATTATCATTATTACTAATACCAACACACAGGACTATCAAGAGCACAGAAAGCATGCCGAGAACGCTCCGTCAGCCTTACGGGTTGGTCTGTCTGTCTCATGCTTGCTCGCTTACTTGTTTTCTTGCTTGCTTGCTTGCTTGCTTGTCTGCCTGTCTGCTTGCTTACTCGCTTACTCTCGCCTTGAGTTGAGTTGAGTTCAGTTGAGTTGAGTTCAGTTGAGTTGAATTGAGTCGACTTGACTTCTTGCCTTACCCTACCTCGCCTTACCTTACCTTACCTTACCTTACCTTACCTTACCTTACCTTATACCTTACTTTACCTTCCCTTTCCTTCTCCCTTCCCTTGCTTTGCCATCCCTTACCTTGCCTTCTTATTCGAGCTGGTAAAAAGGGCTGCCGTGCCCATCGCCATTATATCACGATAAAAATTCCTTCCTTACGGTCGGAGAAAAAGGGATCGCTATATCACGTGGATAAGCACGAGCAGACCCAGTAAAGAATAGCCACCGTTCTGTTTGCCCTCGGATCCTTCGTTCGTGTTCCCTTATTACACGTTTCTCCTTTCTTCTTCTTCTTCTTCTTCTATTTCTTTTTTTTTTCTTTTTTTTTTCCTATTTTTTCTTCTTCTTGTTCTTCTTCCCCTTCTTCTTCTTCTACTTCTTTATTTTCTACGTTTTTCCTTTTCTTTTCTTCTTTTTATTTTCTCCCTTTTTTTCCGTCCTCAAACAAACAATTTCCATTTGAAATGTTGGATACTCCTTTTCGTTGATCATTGTACTCGTTATTAATTGTACATTAATTAGTAAATCGTTATTAATATTAATTTATCTCATTTTATTTGATCTTACTATTCTGATATCTACGTAATCTATGGTCTATACATACATTCACTCACACACACATACATACATACATACATACATATATATATCTATGTATTGAAAGACTTTAACTTTTAAACGTAGATGCAATGTATAAATGAAAAATAATGTATCCTTGCGCAAAAGAACGTCCTACTATTTTTCACGCAACTGCATCCTCGTCTACGAGAGAAGAACGCGACGTTTCACCCTTGTATATTGCCAACTTCGCAGACTTCGTATTTCTCAGGGACGTCTTGCGATACGTCGACCGAATATTTAGCGTACTACTTCTTTCTTTACTTTGGTTGGTTCTCTTTTATTAATTTATCGTGTACTGTCCCATCCCCTATTATTTTTTTTCTTTTTTTTTTTTGTTTTTTTTTTTTGCTTTTCATACAGAACGCTTTATTATTTTATTTTAATCGTACATTTAGGTTTTACCCTTTCCTTTTCCTATTTTTTTCCATTAGATTATTCTTATTGAAAAATAATCGAACGCGATCAGATAAATACTATAAATACGTATTAATAAAATTTTATTCTGTTAACCCTCTATGCAACATCTCGTAATATTAAAAATTATCAGGAACTTCGTGTATATATATTATTCTACGCTTTAGTTAACTTTATTAATTATTTCTCTTGACATCTGAAATTTTTAACGTTTACTTTTCCTTCCAACACAAGTTTCGATTACGACAGTTTTTTTTTTTAAATTGTATTAAGTACGAATATACAATAACCCAGATACTACAACTTTTAAATAAGATCATTTTCTCGTACAAGATAAGAAAATATAATTACATATATATATATATATATATATATATACGTAAAATAATTATTATTAATAATCTTATTAATAATTATAATTTTCATTAATAATTATATGTAATAATTACGCGGTAGCGGGGTTGAAAAAAAAAGACTTTCGCTCGTATTGTCGTCAATCTCGTTTCTCGTTTGATTTAAATAAATTGAATATAATCGAAATAAACCGAACGCCGTTGGATTTTCTTACGATGTCTTAAGATTTCTTGCGAAATTTCGTTAAGGAGTCTCTATACTAATGTAACTCGTCATAGATAAGATTAATTTTAGAACAAGTTCGCTGACCGTTCGTATCGTCCGAAGATGAACATCTGTGCTTATATACGGAACGGATAAGGATCGACGAAAGTTAAACGTCGTTTGTCTGAGATACAAGAGGAAAAAAAAAAGAAAAAAAGAAAACAAAAAGAAAAAGAAATAAGAAAAGATAAAAAAGGAGAGAGAAGTAAAAGAGAAAAAAAAGAAAAGATAAAATAAAAAGAAGTAATAGAAAAGCTTATTTCATTACATAATGAGCCAACGTTATCAATATGAGAAACCTATTTTCATTTCCGACCAAAGTTTCGGTCGTCGTAACCAATCAAACGTTCTATTTTTATTCACGAATCTGTTCATGAAGAAATTAGTTAACTCTTTTTAATCTCTCTGCATATGTGTGTGTGTAGTTCGTCTTTTTTCCGCTCCATTTTTTCATATGATAATAACTCACTACCATTCGCATTTTATAATAATGATTTCAGAAAGAAAAAGGGATGTACGAATGGACGGATGGACGGACGGACGGACGGACGGATAGATGGACAGAAAGAAGAAGAAAAAAAGAGCAGACGAAAGAGAGAGAGAGAGAGAGAGAGAGAGAGAGAGAGAGAGAGAGAGAAAGAAAAAGAGAAAAAAAAACGAAACAAATATCCACGTTCTAAATGAAAACGATAAAAGTGTCGACATTTCCCCAGGACGGATCCTATTTTTTATTTCCATAGAGATACGATAATGGATCGATTTAAGTTCACCGACCCATTAAATTAATTTCTCCTCAGTGAGAGCTTCCTGCATCGACTGGATTGGACCGGACCACATCGTGTTCGGTTGCCGTCTTAAAAAAAAGAACACCGTGCTTCCCAACATAGAGATAAATAGAAAGAAAGATAGATAGATGGTAGAACCGAGAAAGAAAACAGAGGAAAGAGAGAGAGAGAGAGAGAGAGAGAAAGAGAAGAGAGAGATTATTTTTTTTAAATCTATTCGCAGAGAAAAACTGAATCGGTTGGCGTTCGATAACACGTCACTGAGATCCTGTTAAACATTCTCATATATCCGATATCAGTGAATAAAGTCTACCATCTCTCTTTCTCTCTCTCTCTCTCTCTCTCTTGTTCCCACCTTCTTTCATTCCATCCCCACCACCGTGAAAAATCTAAACAAACCTACGGCCCCGATCGAAAGCTTTATTTCCAGTTTTCAAATCATCGTATAAGTACGACCATTTAACAAACCCTTCATACGACTAATTCATCTAATAAAAATCATTGAATCTATCACGATCAATGATTTCAAAATTCTTCTCGAAAGTTTCAAGAGTTAATATCTTCGATTCTTTCAATACACAGATACGCACGGACATAATAATAGATAGACACAAATTTCGTTATTACCCTTGTCAACAAATAATCAAGAACATTTTCTCAAACGTTTGAAACTTCTATTATGACAACTAACTAAGTACTCATCGACGTGCGATATTATTACATAAGAGAAAGAAAGAAAGACAAAGAGAAAGAAAGACAGAGAGAGAGAGAGAGAGAGAGAAAGAAAGAGAGAGAGAAAGAGAAAAATATAGAAACATGCTTGAACGCGAAACAGTGACATGGTCTCTGAAAGTAGAAAGAGAGAGGAGGGTGAGACAGAGAATGAGAGTGAGGGGTTAGGTGGGGGTGGATTGCGAAGGGGGCCAATATAGAGCCGCGATTGCCCAGTAAATATCGAAGGGAGGTTATAGCCGGCTTCGTGGGCCGTAAACCAAGACATTAAATTTTATAATATTGCGTCCCGTCTCGTACACCCGTCGCCCGCACCCTCTCTCTCTCTCTCTCTCTCTCTCTCTCTCTCTCTCTCTCTCGTTCTCTTTCATTCGTTCGTTCGTTCGTTCGTTCGTTCGTTCGTTCGTTCGCTCTTCTACCGTTCCGTTTCCCACTCCAGTGTTCTCTTTCGCGGGAGCGCGCGCGCACGCCGCGCTTTTATTGGCTATTTACAGAGGAAATGGCCTCTAAATTAACTGCAGACTGCCGGATTGCTACCTATATCGAACAGTCTCCTATAACATCTCTCTCTTTCTCTTTCTCTCTTCTTTCTCTTCTTTTTTTCATTTTTTTCTTGTTTTCCTCCCCTCTCCGTTTCTTTACCCGTCGATCTTTATCTTTGTCTTTATTTTTCTTATCTCTACGGTTTATCCCGTATCTCGTCGTCCTCGTTACTCTTATTAATCTATTCAAATTGAATTGATATCTTTGGAAAAATTTATCGTTCGGTTTGAATTTCACTATTGAAAAATTCATCAGTTTTCTATGTTTTCGTATCATTTTCTATGACCCAAATACGTATTTGACATGTACATATATGTATATTTTGTCAATCGATTATAAATTATTAATGGATATAATTTTGTAGTTGATCTGGAATTTCTTTTCAATTTGTACTGTGGTATGTGTATTTACATGAGACCTCATCAAATATTGGTCGAATAAAATTGGTCGAATATTTAAAAATATGTTGGTATTAATTAAATTTAATTTTATTGATATTAATCAAAAAAAAAAAAAAAAAAAGAAAAAAGGAAATAAAAAAGAAAAAAGAACACACGGAAAGTTTGCTCTTAATTAAAAAAAAATATATATATACATATATGTATGTACGCGTATTGACATTTGATCAATTTCTAACAAATTATATAAGATATAAGACAGATTCAATATCGATCTAACATTTGTACTTATAATAGATATTAAAACAAATATATGAATTGAATTAAAATTATATTGATAAACAATCTGATATTCACCATAGATAATGAATTGATCCCTGAAACTGATCTAATATATAAAATTATTGTAATGTCATATGAACATTTGTATTTGTATTTATTTAATTAAAAATTACTAAGCCTACAGCATCATGCTTAATAATTTTTCACTAAACTATACAATTATATAAAAATCTATAAATCAAAAACAATTACCCACTGTAATTAAAAATTTTCATCCGTCGAATTAAAATTCTTAGGAAAAAAAAAAAGAAAAGAAAAAAAAAGAAAGAAAAACAAGATAAATATAGAAAATTATTTTCAATAAGATTTCTAACTCGAAAAATCCAATCAAACTTAGAAATACAATTATCAGCGAACTTTCTTTCTTCGTAACAATTATACACTTACAAGATAATAACTATTAATAACAATAGTTACAAAACTTATAGATTATTCAACCATTATAACAAAACTGTAATAGTTAAAAAATTATAATAGTTTCAACTATTCATTATAATAATTAAAATAACGTTTAATCGAAGAGGATTATCGTCTATCCTTGTTTTCTCTTTTTTTTTTTCTTTCTTTCTTCTATATTTTTTTTTTTTTTATTTTTACATCGAGAATCGAAGACGAGCATCGTTTTTGACAAGCCAGTGCCAAATAAATTTTATATCTCAATTAGTTTTCACGGCACGCGTCGCCACGTGGCATTTCATTCTCCCCCTCTCTTGACCCACGTGAATCCTCCTATATTTCTCTCTCTCTCTCTCTCTCTCTCTCTCTCTCTCTCTCTTCTCTTTCTCTATCTATCTATCTCTTTCTTTCTTTCTTTCATTCTTTTCAGAAGATACCCGTGTCGACACGAGGGCGTAATTCAAAGGCAAATATATTAAGTGTTGTTCGTTCTACAACATCTTTCTACGCAACTTTCTCTTATTTATATGGGTATATTTATGTATATGTGCTTATATACCTACACATATATACATACGTAGAAGAATGGTCATCCTTATGGGAGGTCGTTTCGCTGACAGGATCGTAACGCATAGAATGAATCGCAGTTATGAGACTAACGCATGTAAATATTGATAATGATACGAGATAATATATGAGTGTGATGAATCTTTTTGAAATATATTCTTCAATGCTCGTTTAAATAAATGATATAAATGTTTTAGAAAAATTAATTAGAAAACGCACACGCACACACATACATACGCACACACACACATATATATATATATAATAAAAAATAAATTCTAATACGGATAAGTATATATAAATTATCAGACGATCAGATGTTTAACGTTCGACATTTAAGACGAGACTGATTCAAAGACGTTCTCCTCTTTACATATTGTTTACGTACGTAAGATACAAACGTTAGTACAAGGTTATAAGATAAATCCTCGTATATGTGTATTGTCATTTTATATACATTACCAAATAATAGGTATGTTTTCGTTTTATTCGAAGGAACGTTCAACGTCGTTATTACGCCTCAGCTCTCGACACCGAAAGTACGTACATAAAATTCTTCCACGACATCTTGTAAAGAGTAATTATTATTTAATTTCATATAAGATATTTTAATCTTCGTTTTAATTTTATATAGATGATATTAAATATTGTATCGAGAATATTATGATGTATGGAAGGTTAACATTTTTATGATTTTTCTTTCAGATTATATTCGAGCGATTCGACCAGAAGAAAATTTTTTTTAATTATATATCTAGTTAATAGATAGGTGTATGATAAAAATAAATAGATTGGTAGGTAAAATTATAAAATAGATAGAAAAATTCGTATTATGATAATGAACGAAGAAAAATTTATATATACATGTATATATATATATTTTTTTTTATATATAATATTACTCTTACAAAAAAAAATATATATGTATATATATAAAAGTCAGTACACGAAACGTATAAAGGCGATCACTATGGGCATATGCTCGAGAACACGGGTGGTAATATATACATAGTCTCGCCGTGGACACATCGTCGTACAACATATTAACAGCTTAGTCGGTAAGCCTTTTATATTACATTTTTCCCTCTATGGGGTCTCCTAATCCAATAGGGTAGCTAGCGGTCCCGATAATGTAAGGGGGGTTTTGGAACGAATTCGACTCTACTCCAGTGTTTAACATCTAAAATGAACGAGCCGCAAAATCGTCCTTGAGATTTCCTTAATAAGACTTCGAATGTGGTATTAAGATTATTATATACATATATCGACTTTGTCGATTTATTTTTATTATAACAGATCGGATATTTGCTTGGGTGTGAAAGGAAAATTCAATTTTTCTTTTATTTTGTTCGATTATATTACGTAATTATTTAATATAAAAATATTATTATATAATATTGAATATGAGATTAAAAGAAGAAAAACAATGTAAAATTATTGAAACTATTTATATATTAATTATTGATATATATAAATATATATATATCAATAATTTTATATTCTTATAAATTAATAATCTTAATAATTATATATATATATATATAATAAATATAAATATTAAGTAAATATATATAAAATTATTTCACCCATACATGTATATTGTATTTGTTATTAAATTACGAAAATATTATGTAGACTTATTATCCGATTATTAAAATTACTTAAACAATTATACTTTAACAATTACAATAATTACATTCTTATTTTATCGTTCAAAATTTCATCTGTTGTTTTGTTAGAGAAAAAGAGAGAGAGAGAGAGAGAGAGAGAAAGAGAGAGAGAGAGAGAGAAAAAAAAAGAGAAAGAAATGTTCCCACGTATTAACGCGTGCCATCCTCGTACAATCATTTCGTGAATCGCCATTTCGACGATATCTAAGCTTCCTCCGACTTGACTTTGCAAACGTTTCACACCCGGAGCTTCCAATTAACTAGAATGACTGACCGAGACGAAGGTAGAAAAATAATAGTCGTAAATAGACAGGACAAGGGTCTGAAAGGTTTTGGACAATAGTTAACCAGCATCGTTTATATCTGCAGGGTGTGCCCAGAGCTCAGGGCTGTCCTATTGTTTGCCTCGAAACGCACGCAACACGGAATCATCCCTTAACGCGTGACTTACGTCCCGTTAAAACTAACACATAACAACAAGTCATCTATGTAGGCGTATATATGATGATCATAATGAATTATACAAACATATTAATATATATTTTACTAGCGACGAATAATGTAACTTATTTTTTTTTTATTTATCTATTTATATTATCATCATTATTAGAAATGTTGTTACGGGAATCGTTGATTTCTTCTTTTTTTTTTTTAAGTCGATCGATCAGTATAATCAACGATAGAGGCTAGATATTATATTATAATGTAAAAAACGTGAGCGAAATTTCCTTAAATCGTCTCTTTTTTATTTTTACTTAGATTGATACAAATTTATAATAAAACACTATTCTTAATACATACATATATATATGTATGTATGTATATGTATGTATATATATATATATATATATATATATATATATATATATATATATAAGTCTCATTGATCGGTAGAACAGTAAATACCGATCTAACTCCTTTTCGATTTACATCAATATTATAACATTTATTAGTATCATTAATTATATTATAAACAATAGATATAACAAAAGATACTATCGAATCGTACACGATTCTTATAAAAATTTATCTTTAAAGGGATCTCAAAAGAGATTTTCTTTTTACTTATCGATGAAATCATCTATCCATTTATTTACAATATTATCAAAATTATTTATATATATTCTTCTTGGTACTATATCGATGGTCAACGATACGTTACTTTGCATTGTCCTGCAAACTGGTGTATAGTAGATCATAAAAATGCAAAGCGCTGCACGGCTACGCGCTAGTAGTCAAGAGTTTGAAGATACACGTGAGAAAGTGAGAAAGATATAGGAAGTATAGATATAGAAAGAAAAAGAGATAGAGATAGAGATATAGATAGATAGAGAGAAAGAGAGAGAGAGAGAGAGAGAAAAAGAGAGAGAGAGAGAGAGAGAGAGATAGCATGGTTATAAATCTTTAGTCGGGACTTAAGTTTCGAAGTAAATCTTGCCACGTTTTAGCAGTAAGTCCAGAGCTCACTCCAGAAAAAGGGATCAGGAATACGGCGGACTTGGCGGGAACGGCTTGCAAGGCCTCGAAAGCTAACACCGAAGCAGCCTTTCGTCCTCGGGCAAGTCCAGGTGCTAAATCCACTTGTGACGAGTTTAAAATCGACTCCTTCGCTCATACTGATGCCTCTTTTAAATCTAATCCAGCGTTGTTCGATGTAAGTAAGTATGTAGATACATCTATGGCTTATCGTTCGAGTTGTTACACATTATTTCTTTTTTCCTTGCTTTTCTTTTCGCGCTTTTTCTTTTTCCTTTTTTAAATTTCACGCGGTTAAAAGGTACTGTTGAATATTTTTCTTTATTCGTTCGATATCAAATTATTACGATTATTGTATTAATAACTTTGTATATTTTGATTATGAAGCATCTTGGTGTGTGGTAACAATTGATAAAACGAAAAAAAAAAAAACGAGAGGATTCCGAGAGGTATGACATCCGAAAGAGAGGGAGAGAGAGAGAGAGAGAGAGAGAGAGAGAGAGATAGAGAGAGGAAGAAAAATAAAAACAGTTTCGATAGTTTTTCATTTTACATGGGCGATCATGAATCTCACGTTTTTAACGTGAAAAAGAAAAAAAAAAGGAAAAAAAAAATAGAAAAAAAAAAAAAAGAATAATCGAGCTGTAACGGGAGGAAAACGTTGCGCTCACGCTGCTCAATGGTTGACTATATGAAAGAATTGTAGATATTTTTATTAGATTTATTTATATCGGCGAAATAAAAATTCTTTAAACGACGACGCGTCGTTTCGTGGGCAAATAACGTTTTCATTCGTTTATTTTGGTTTTTCCTTTTTCTTTTTATTCTGTTTTTTTTTTCGTTTCTTTTTTGGTTTTTATTTTTCTCGCGACTGGCGACAGGACAGGAGGGAGGGAGGGTGGGTGGATAGGGTAGATGAGGGGAAAGTGGCAAATATTCGATCTTGTGAATTAAATGATTCGTTGAAAATCGACTTTATTACGTTTTCGTCTATCGTTTAGTTATACGCGTAACATTCTATCATCGTTTCGTGGATTAAGTAGGATACAAAAAACTATTTCTCGATCAATTATCGAATCAATGTAATAAATAGATCCGATCCAGATTGAGCAAGTCCAAACGATTATTCACGGATCATCGAATTTTCAAGTAGGGACGGTTTATTTCAGCAAAGATGGACGTCGGAAGTTTTCGACACTGAACATCGCGATAGTTACGGAAGAACGGAGAGATACGAAACTTTCTTATCAACTCATAGGGAAAGAGAGAGACAGAGAAAGAAAGAGAGAGAGAGAGAGAGAGAGAGAGAGAGAGAGAGAGAAAACAAAAGGAACAGAGGAAAAGAGGATAGCATGATTTAGATATCGTCTTTCAGTGGTAATCAATTTCCATTAACACAGAGAGGAGTCTGAACGCGAGTAGAAAATAAAAAGAGAAGACTTAACACGCAACGAAAGGTGGGACAAAGGGACAAGAGACGAAAACGAAGTTTTGCTTGAAATACTGTAATGAAGTTTTGCAGATTCTCATCTTTCACGAAGATTTAAGATGGGAGAAAAAGCGAGTTTCTTTCCTTTCCTTTTTTCACTCACTTTCTCGTTCTCTCTTGTAATGGACTGTCAACAAAACAATCAGTCGGATACCGTCGAGCTTTGAAAAAACGAAGCTTCGAAAGAAGAGAAACAAAATCGAGAAACAAGATCGAGAAAAAAATAAGAGGTTAAAAAGGAAGAAGAAGAAAAAAACGAAGAGAATAATATTAGAAAGAAAGATAAATTTTTTAAGAGTATTAGAGGAGTAGAGAGGAGAGATTATTGATTCTTTACATTGACGATAAACAAATACGTCGAGAAGGAGAGAAATAGCTTTGGGTAGGGTGTCCTTCTCTGGGTTGCGTTTTCAGACCAGTGTTAAGTTTCTCGTGGGCCGAGAAAATTGAAAAACTTCTCGGCAAAATTGTCTCGCCACTAGAAACTTGCACTAAACTTAACTTCCTCTTTCCCTTTATTCTCTTCCACCCATCTCCCTCTCTCTCTCTCTCTCTCTCTCTCTCTCTCTCTCTCTTTCTCCTTCATTTCCTACCATAGAGAGGATACCAATACATTCTAAAAACTAATTAAACTTTGGACGTACATACATACACAGAGAAACCCCGACCACAAACTCTCCTATCCTTTCCCTTTCCCATACAATCCTACGGGAGCTGGATTAACCGTGAAGAAGAGTTCTGACTTTCAAAGATGTTCTTACAAAAGGAGAGAGAGAGAACAAGCAAAAGAAGTTGTAACATAAAAATGATAAATACGATCAACGAAGAATCTATTTCTAACGTTTTGAAAAAAAAAAAAAAGTAATAGAATTGGACTCATTGATATTTCACTTGTCAAATGATCAGCATCGTTTCATCGAAACGTCAATTCTCCTCGAAAGGTTTTACATTATCGTGTATGATTTCAATAGATAATACTATATTTCTGTATTTACAAAATGTACGAAAATATATCGATAGGAAAAAGGAAGTTTAGAATCCGAATAAATAGCTTATATATTTCCCTCGCAGTATCGAATGAACATCTTATAATGAATCTATGACACGTCGTAGCACTATTCACGTATCGTTTCCTGTTTTCGACGATGTTAAATAAAAATTATTTTATTCTCGACGTAGAAACATACGTCGATTGCAAAATTAAAAAAATCGAGTCTTCATGAAAAAAGAAAACTTCATTATTCTTAACAATTTTTTCATATTGTACAATGATGATTTATTGATAATATTTATATCGATGTATAGAGGATCTATATTCGATCTGTGTCAGATATCGACGCGATCGACAAGAGTGTTGCCACCGATCTGAATAAAAATTCTCTCATAATCGAACGATCATCTTACGAAGAATCTAGAAGACTTGATAGCGATATTAAATAATAATTATTTCTCATAAAATTGAGGAAACGTCTGTCTTTCAAAAAGAAAGAAGAAAAGACAAAAATAAAATCAATAAAAAAGAGTCTAACCTCGTTGTTAAATATTTCATAGAACGATTTATTTCAATATCGATCGAACGAGAATGTCTATTGATAGATTAGGATCTATAAATTATATATATGTATATATATACGTACATACATACATATATATATGTGTATATATATATATATATATATATATATATATATATATATATACACGTATGTACGTATAGTATGATGAATCCTCGAATCGTCAGTAAAGGCATTCATCTAGGATTTTCGAGACGTATATAGGGATCTATTAGGTAAAAGCGAAACGTCGAGTGGCAAAACATTCGTAGAAATCTAGGATCGGCGATAACCGTTCGTTCGGTAACTCGTTGCCAGGCCGTACTAGGAATGTGAGATATGGTCGGAACTCGATCGACTCGTCGAAATGAAGCACGCTAGAGAGTCGGCAAGTGCTCGGTTGGATATTATAGACCTGTGAACGAGCCGGAGGGGTGGTTGTGCCGCTAAATTGAAGCGCTCGAAGGTAACGTCTAATGAAAGCATACGCGCGTACCTAATATCCAGCCCACTAGAATGTAATAATTTCGGAATGGTACTTCAGAGAGCTGTACTTCTGCAACAAAGGTTAACCACGCGTATAGCTATTCGGAATCGTGTGCTCCCGGGATCGACTCTCGATCGTCGAGAACGTACGCAAAACCTGAACAGGTAGAGCGATTTATTAGAAACTCTTTGGTATCGAATCCTACCTCTCTATGTCTATCTCTATTTCTATCTCTATCTCTATCTCTATCTGTCTATCTATCTATCTATCTATCTATCTATCTATCTGTCTCTCTTCTTCTTCCATCCGTCTGTATTCCATTTCTATTTCTCTGCACGTTCCATGTTCTCTCATAAACTTCGACGGTCGAAATCGTAGCGTAGTACTTTTGTTTTGATTCGTCGTTACGTTTCTATCACGTAAAACATTCGTTCCAATTTCACGAGAGAAAAGAAACAACAATAAATTCGATAGATCTCTGATCGTGAAAATTAGTCGCATTAGACGTTTCCTAAAGATCTAGAATATTATATATATATATATATCCTGTATAAGTAATGATTCGATTAATAATTGATTTATAAGTAACGATTCATTATTATATATGATAAGTAATAAGCAAATTCAATGATTTTCTTATTTTTACGTCTACAAGATTATCGATATTGTAATAAATTTTTTTTTCATAGAAATATCTATCGTCGATACGTTCACTACGTATCTATTTACGTATCTATCTATCTATCTATCTATCTATTTATGTATATTAATTTGTAAAAGAAAAAAAAGAAAAAAAAGGAAATGTGAAACGTTATGTAAATAAGTAAGTAAATACGTAAGTACATATTCCGTCGGTACCTAACATCGCTTTGTATATACAACGAAACTGCTTTCGCACAATGTGATTAGATTACTTTGGCTATGTTCTCGAAACGAGATATTCCATAGGAATTTTCACTCGTAATACTTTTGCCACGATTTCTTTCTTTTTTCTTTCTTTTCTCTCTTTTTTTTTTCTTTCTTTATATCTCTCTCTCTCTCTCTCTCTCTCTCTCTCCCCCTTTCTCTTTCTCTCTGACTGTATTTTCAACGTTATTTAAACGTTTCAGAATATCACCACACGTGCGTTTATTTCCACGATCGATTTTTTCCTTTCTTTCACGAAACAAATACATACATATCATATATACATACATACACACACATAAATATATATATATATATATATATATATATATATATATATATACATATAACGTTTGCTATAATATCGAATCGTCCACCTGATATTTTTCAAGATATCAAAAGACTTATTTAGTGCAAGTACAAAACGACGTTTCACGGTAGATCGACTCTTCAAACGAATAATCTTCGATTCGATACATTGATATAAGAGACGACATTCGATCTCTCTTTCTCTCTCTCTCCCTCGTCTATCTTTCTCTTTCCTCGAATAAGTACGGCGTCTCACGTCAAAATGCGTTATCGATGAAATCGATATAGATTCGAGTTCGAAATCGATCAAAAAGCGGAAGGACGCGTAACAAAATTTTCTACCTGGATGAATAGTCGAACTAACAGAAGTAGATCCGAAGGAGGACTGGTCAAAATGAAATAATCTTACCCGTTGATATATTTTAAAAACTAGTTGTAACCCTATTTTGCTTTCCTCTCATTCCCTTCTCTTCTTTCTTTTTCACTCGCGTCTAATAAAAAAAAAATAAATAAATGAAAAGAAAAAAGAAAAAACAAAAAATATCTAGAACAACTTGTATTTGGCAAGAGCAAATCGAAAAAGAGAGAGAGAGAGAGAGAGAGAGAGAGAGAAAATAAGAAAAATAAAAAATAAAAAAAAAAAGAAAAAGAAATAAAATTAAAATTAGAAATTTCGACGTACATCGAGATCGAAACATAGAGAAATAGTTCTAAAAAGTAATAAAACAACTTATAAATCAAAGCGAAGTCAATGTTATAAAATTTTTAAGTGAATACATAGTAAAAGAAATGAGAATAATTGCATATAGGTTTTTACCATGTTCACTGAAGCGTTTTCTACATACATATATTTACATAACATACATACGTACATACATATATACACACATACGTACGTACACAAACAGTACGGCGACGTGTCAGTATCACGGTCCACGCGTGAGAGAGGGAGGTAGATCCGTGAGTGTACGTGGGTGTTGTAAGCACAAATTGCCACAAATTGGAGAAAATTGAATGAAGCTTACAGCTTAACGAAGGTACTAAATCCTTGCGGAACGACCTATCTCAACACGCGGCCCATTTTCGTGATAAGTGAGGAAGTACCGTGCGCTTAAAACGCCGTGTTTCAACGAGCGCGTCTACCTTCGGGGTTTCGAGGTTCGATCGAACATCTCCTCTCTTTAATATCCGAAACGAAGCTTCGATGGTGAACGTTTGACGAAACTCAAACACGTGATTCGTACACACGTTCTTAACTTAATCCTTTTTATTTTCTTTTTATTTTGTTATTTCTATTATTATTATTATTATTATTATTATTATTATTATTATTATTATTATTTTCTTCCTTTTTCTGTATTTTTTTTTCTTTTCTTTATTTCCTTTTTTTTTTTTTATACGTTCTCCCTTGAGAAAATATCACCCGACCGATATTCACAACGAAGTCAAGTAAAATGAAATTGAAAAAATGCTGGTCTATCTAGCTGCTGGATTTTTTCTTTTTTTTCTTTTTTTCATTTTTACTTTCCTTTCTTTTCCTTCCTTTTTTGATGCGTCAAAAAAGTAAAATTAGATCGTACATGTTTGTAAGAAGGAAAGAGAAAATTATGAAAAATAATTGTCGGTATTATTATTTTAACATCGAGAATCAATCGAGAATCTTTTTAACGCATAGTTCTGTGAATTGTTTATGATTAGAGAGGTAATGGAATTTTGTGAAGTAGAGACCGAGAGTGAAAGACGAGTTAGTATCGACCCATTCAAAGTCGACACTAAATGGAATTTAACAAGAGAGAGAGAGAGAGAGACAAAGTTTATATTCGTATGTATGTGTAAAGGAGAGGAGAAGTACGTCTGAACCACGAATGTCAAAAACCTCTTCTAATATCCAATCAGATGAATCGTCAACTATCTTCGTCAATCGGATCATCGTTCTTCGTAATATTTATAATAAACAAGTTCGAAACTAACGCAATGATATAATTCTCTTACGTCCTTCTCAAACAAATATCATCTCGAAAGGAACCGTATCGAATGAAAAAGGAAAAAAGCAAAGGAAAAAGGAGAAAACTGAAACGAAGTTTTTGGATTTAAAAAAGCTTTTGGAAAAAAAAGAACGATTGAAAAAAAGAATTGTTATTGAGATATTACTCCATGCTCTCGGGGTATATAGATGAATATTGAGGTAGGTAGATAGATACATATATACATACATACATATGTATGTATTTTCGCGAGTCCTGGTAACGCAGGATTTTCGGGAACAGGAGGAGAACAACGAAACGGAGCAAAAGCAAAGAGGATAAGAGAGACGGATAGATACGAGAAGATACAAAGGCAGATGGAAGAGAAGAGAAGAGGAGAGGAGAGAGGAGAAGAGGATGAAGAGGAGGAGGAGAAGGGAAGGGAACAGGAGAGGAGAGGAGAGGAGAATGGCTGATGGGAGGAAAACGTGGAAGGCGAATGAGAGACAGGGAGTAGCGAACGAACGAACGAGCGAGCGAGCGAGCGAGTGTATATAAGAGAGAGAGAGAGAGAGAGAGAGAGAGAGAGAGAGAGAGAGAGATAGAGAGATAGATAGATAGAGATATAGAGATAGAGAGATAGAGAGAGAGAGGAGCTCGTACACTCCCGGGGAATTGTTATGTGGGCATTCCTGTTTCTGGTATGTAATATCAGAAATTCCTGTCTACCTGTGTCGCCTGTTACCAATGCACGTTACGTTCGAGTTCGAACAACGTCAGCTTAAAAGTGGTAGATAGGTAGAATAGGTTGGAAGGTAGGTAGGTAGGTTGGTAGGTAGGTAAATAGATAGGTAGGAACTTACATGGGCCTCGTTCATTAAAAAACTTTCGGAAAAAGAAATAAGAAAAGTAGATATAGTAAGTGATATTTTTGGCTTTGATCATATATATATATTTTTTTTTCTTTTTAATTTCGAGATTTGAATTTTTTTTTTTTTGTCTACACGGACAAACTCAAACGTATGTTACGTTTGGCTTTAACGATGACAAAGCTTCTGGTAAACGACGTCACGATGGTACCTATCGCAAGAAAAGATAGTACGAATAATCTTTCTACGTGTTATCCGAATAGTTGGGCATATTTGATTCTATTTTCGAAGAAGCTTTGTAAATGTTTTTTATAAGTGAGTAATGACAACGAACAAGGACGTCGATTATTTATCCAAGCTATATATGTATGTATGTATGTATGTATGTATGTATGTATGTATGTATGTATGTGTATATAAATTTCAATCGACAATGTTCGTCGTTCAATCGACGAATTTTCGAAATTCAAAGGAAAGAAGAAACTGAGAAGAGATAATAAAATAGTAAAAAGGAATAAAAACAATTGTTCGTACTGATAAAAATATCTAATTATTTTTATCATTACAAAAAATTTTTTTTATTCCTTATATATATATATATATATATATATATATTTATTTATTTACATTATATATTATATTCCTTAAATATATATATATATATATATATATATATATATATATATCTGTGGATGCGTGTGTAGATGCGCATCCTTTTTTAAACGTATAAAATTTGATCTAGAACAAACTTCGGTCTTGTCAACGGATAGGATAGTGTTTTAGCCGGGAGGCATCGCATCGGTCGCGTGCATTCGACACATTGTCAATTTGCTGGCGTTGTACGTCCTCTGTCTGTTTAAAATCGATCGCATCCAGGGCACACGTATACGAATTTAACATAGAACACATACATACACACGCACATACATACATACATATACATACAGGTTAGCAGTGGATGATACATTATTTTCGAAAAATGTAGGATGGAGGTTACTGAAAAATATCGTTTTATCAGTTTAAACATATTCTCTCTCTCTCTCTCTCTCTCTCTCTTTCTCTCTTTCTCTCTCTCTCTCTCTCTCTCTCTCTCTGTGTGATCGTACGAATAAAACGAATGTTATTTTCCAGAAATGTAAAATCTAGAGAAAAATCGACGATAAGGATTAAATGAAAAGTGACCAAGTAACGATTTAGAAATAATTAAAGGTCGACTACCTTGTGTTCAAACTTAAATAAATAGATAGCGGAGTTACCTAGATACATACATACTCGAATCGGCGAATGATAGTGTGCGTTTTGTGAAATATATATATATATATATATATATATATATATATATATATCTACGCACGTTTGAAGCACGTCAGAGGATTCTGCCGTTGGTTCGCGTTCCCGCGTTGCATTCCCCGGTTATAGGTAGGTATCTGTTTCATTAAACGAGAGATTCCATAGAATTTTTTGGAAATACGAGCTGGAAACCATCGAGACCGCCACGAAGCGAGCGTTTGTCGTTGACATTCGTGTTCGATGTAACCACCGTTGACAAAGAGAGAGAGAGACAGAGACAGAGAGAGATAAAGAGAGAGAGAGAGAGATAAAGAGAGAGAGAGAGAGAGAGAGAGAGAGAGAGAGAGACAACGAGGATGAAAATGAGAACGAGAGAGAGAGAGAGAGAGAGAGTCGAAAATTTCTCGGATCGTACACCCCTGACTGTACGCTCGCGACGTTAATTATACTTAATCGGATTAGCGATATATTTGCATACGCTGTACCCGTTTCCGATCGTACGAGCACGACGGCGATTCCATCCACGTGTTATTATTAGGGAAAACGCGAATGCACACGAGGAATATTAAAATAAGAGCAACCGGTTGCCTAATTGATAACGATGTGTTCGCGCGTCGATCAAATACGTATATAAATATATGTATGTTCATGTACGTATCTATGTACGTACGTACGTACGTATGTAGATAGATAGATAGGTAGGTAGGTAGGTAGGTAGGTAGGTAGGTAGGTAGGTAGATAGGTAAGCACAATTTAATACTTAACTTTCTAACAACGAAAGAGAACGTATAAAATTTGGAATCCGTTTGAACGCTTCCTATCCTCCTCGTAACAAAATATACTTGCTCGAAAAATATTTTCTAAAAAGTTGGAATATTGTAAAGAAAGGAATAATAACATCGATCTTATATCGAAATAGGACGATAGGTCGATTAAAGAGTGTTATTAAATCTTGCTAATCCAAAAGTATCGAGACGAAGCTTAGAATAATATCGAACGTTAACTATAACATCCTATTATCTATCCTCGTTTCTATGTCGCCGTTAGAAACGCGACTTCCGTTTTTGCTCGACGGACGGCACGTTATATAAAAAAGGGTAGCTATTGAATTAAAAGGACGTAGGCGAATAAAGCGAGCGACTAGGGAGGGTAGAGGCAGCACGGCGTACGGTGATAGCACGAAAGAGAGAGAAAGAGAGAAAGATAAAGATAGAAAGAGACAGAGAGACAGACAGAGAGAGAGAGAGAGAGAGAAGAGAAAGAGGAGGTTAAAGAGGCGGAGGAGAAAGAGATGGAGGAGAGGGATGAGAGGAAGAGGAGGAGGAAGAGGAGGAGGAGGAGGAGGAGGAGGAACGAGCGAGAAGAAGGAATTTCTCTCTCCTCTCTCCTTCGTCGTCTATTCAAGCTTTCCTAACCCCTCGGTACCCCTTATCCACTGGCATCATCTCCTCATCCTCCCACCCCCACCGTCCGCACACGGTTCGCCGTGCTCGCCGGCCATAAAAATAAAATTTCAATAAATCTCCGGGTAGCGAAAGCTAGTGGGGCATTCAGAGGGCGGGCTACTCGCTCATTGGAGCTACCGTCCCTGGCGGTTGCCGCCTACCGCAAAACAAAGATACCAAGTAGGAGCACTGTAACCTGAATAGAGAGTTTACCCCCTGGATATGGACGGACCTGCGCGACCGCCTGCCAACCAACGTAGCCCCGCGATACCACGAAAACTCTCTGCCAACCGACCCGACGTGTCCCGATATTTTCTCGGACTACCTACCTATCTACCTACCTACCTACCTATCTACCTATCTACCTATCTATCTTTTTTGATTTCTTTTTTTTTTTCGGGTCCTCCTTTTTTTTTGCCCCTCTCTTTCTTTCCCTTTTTTCTTTCTTCTTTCTTCTTCTTCTTCTTCTTCTTCTTTTTTTTTTCTCTTTGGATTTTTGTTTTTTCTCCGTACGTTTTCTACTTTGTATTTTTCTTCCTTCCTCTCTTTTTTTTTTTTTTCCCTACACTGTCTTTTCTATTTTTATCTTCATTCTTATATTTTTTCTAATTCTTATTATTCTTATTATTCTTCCTCTTTTCTACCATTAACATTCCATCTCGCACTTTTGTAATATTACTAGCTTCTAGTAAAGATACGCTTTAAATATCTTACAAGTGTATTTATGTATGTACGTATATATTTTCTTTCTTTTTACTTTTTAATATCGAAATCGATGTAACAAAGAACGATCGAATTGTAATCGCGATTACGAGTAAACGATAAACACAAAGGAAATTAATCGATCAGCCATCGTTTAAAATCTATAATGAAAGATGGAGAATAAGAATTTGTTTTCTGGGATCGATGTCGATATCCTCGTCGATTTAGATAACATTCTATCGTAATGAAGTACGAAGGAGTATAAGCGTATAGATAAAAGGTATATCCGTATATGGGTAAGGTAACGTCGGAGAAGTTTCTAGATACGGTCCTGAGTGTCGAAGGATAGGGACGATTTAATATCACGCCCCCAAAGCAAAGAAAGAGTGGTGGGGGGTAGAGAGGGGGGTTTGGCTTGGTATGGATGAGCGAGGAGGACGGACGAGTCGCTGGCTACGATCGAAGAGAGGGTGGGGGAGTTTGGATATGGCAGCCAGGCAGTCCGCTGTTTGCCTTGCTGAGGCACGGGCCGTTCCTCCTCGGCCGAGCCCTGAACGTATTATTTGGAATAAGACGACTACAACGACTACGACTACGACGACAACGACGACGACGACGACGACGACGACGACCACGACGACGACGACGACGACGACGACGACGACGACGACGACAAAAACGACGACAACGACGACGACGACGACGACAAAGACAAGAACGAAAACGAAGACGAAACGCGATATAACCGATTTATTTATTTCGACGACGAAAATCGACGAACTGTTTTTCGGTAATAAAAGTCCCTCGAGAAAGGGCACGGTGCACGCGATAGACGCGTGGATTTCTGGTTCCGCGTACTGTGTTGGAGCCACGCTCCCCGGGTGCGGCATGCTAAACAATATCACGCCCGGCGGTTCCGTACACGGTATTCCCGGTAAGTAAGAATCATCAGTTTGATCATCCTAAATCTTGATCCGTTTAAAATTCTCTATGGATAAATAATGTCGAATTGTCGATTACGAATTTCTAAATAAGTAGTATGTTTCTTAGAAGAAGGTATATTTCTGTATCTTTCTTTCTTTCTTTCTTTCTTTCTTTCTTTCTTTTTTTCTCCTTCTTCTTTTTTTTTTCTTTTATCGTATTTTAAATTTGTATGTTATATTTGAACAAATCGATCGAGTAAAGGATTTATATCGATCATCCCTTTTTTACTCCATCGTTATTATCGTTATTAGGTGTCGTCGAAAAGACGATAACTTTAACTTGGCTCGTGACGAATGAAATAAGAGAATTAAGAAAGAAACGAAAAAGAACAAAAATGTTCTTCTATTCGATATAAAAATGTCGTTCACCGTGAAACTTTCTTTGTTTGAGGAGTGTTAACTACGAAACAACCATGACACGCCATGATGTGAGATATATTTGGATTAAATGTGCGGATAAATGTGCCTGTGAGGTCAGTCTTTGTTCAAACGGGATTGATGTGTGTTAGTTGTGAATGATTCGTGTTTATAAAATCTAAAACGGTAGGCATATTTTAATCGTCGAAATTTTAATAAGAGATTAACGAGAAAGTTGGATTGTTTGTGTGATTTATAAGTTCGTGATTAGATTATCTATTGATCGAATAGTGTTGGTTAACAATGATCGTACCGATTCGATGTAATTAAACAAACGATCCACGTGGAAGAATCGATTAATAATTGATTTTGTCCTTTTTTTATTTAAACATTGTTAATCTTTCTTTCGTATGTATCTGTCTATCGAAAATAAACGAGTCGGCTTTGTTTTATATCGAATATTTTGTGTGTGTCTGTGTGTGTGTGTGTGTAAGTGTGTGTGTAAAGTTCAGAAAGCTTTTAAATTTTTCTAACTTAGGATCGATATTGCTAACGTCATGAACGAGAATCTCGGAATTTGCGAAGATGCATAAATACCTAAACGACAAAGCGATCCGATTTCAGATGTGTTGGTACTATCGATTATCGGTAATGTCGCTGTCGGAATTTATAGTTATTCCTGCCGAATCGAATCAAATAGTCTCTGTATTTCCTCTTTTCGCTAAGTCGAAAAAGGAAAAAGTTGGAAAGAAAGAAAAATCGTGAAAACGTCCCTTTCCTCGGCTCTCTGTCAGCCGTCGGATGAAAGTAATACGTTCTATCTTCTATAAATATTTTCATTATTAATAATTAAAAACGATTGAAATTCGAACTGCAACCAGCCAAAGATATCAATTTCTGTTGAAATTTACATTCAATGAATATTCGATTTTTATATCTACTATTTTTGAATCGTCCATGATCCATCAGACACGATGACAATATTTCCATGAAGAATTTCGAACAAAGCCTCCAAGTCTTGACTATTAATCCTAGTAGATAATTTCAAGAAATCTTATTTCTAAACTTTGTCAGATATCTCTCGAATTCGAAATCAATTTTTTTTCTTTCCTTAAAAGACGATCTTAAACAAATGGCGATATAAATTATTAACTCGTGAAAGGATCTCTGACGAGAATTGAGTCAAAATTTGCCAATACGTACGTTCGATTATAAACGAATATCAATCACACAATTATTCGTTTGCAAAAAGTTTTTGCAGAAATAAGTATCTTCATCGAAAAGAAAGTAGATAAAAAAAGCAAATATCTTTAGGTTCGAAACTTGGCGTTGATTGCGATTTGAATGAAACGAACGGCAATGAAGATATTAGAAGGGAAAGTTTGCGCGGTATAGAGAGAAAAAAAAAAAGAAAAAAGAATAAAAGGAAAGGCAGGAAAAAAAGAAAGAAAAAAAAATGTTGGAGGGAAGGAACGGGATTTGCGAGAGAGAGAGAGAGAGAGAGAGAGAGAGAGAGAGAGAGAGAGAGAGAGAAGGAAATCCTCGTGGCCGCAACACGTGGTCCCGACGACGGCCTTCCACCTCGCCCAAGGAAAGCGCTTCTCGAGTTTGATGACCTTAATTACCTCAACACTGATTACATTAGGCGAGAAGTTAAGGAACGATTTAGAGAGTTAGGATGTTGTCGGTGGTGCAAACTGCAAGGAAAGTGTTAGGCTTTGAGCCGACTAAAATAAGCATCGAATAATCGTATAATTTTTTAAAATAAGTCTTTGATAATAACGACACAGAGAGATCTCAATCGATATCTAAAGAATTGATATACTTCGTTATGTCACGATTATATAATATATTAATAAATTTATTTATTTATAATATTCATTTATGCATTTGTTTATTTATTTAGATTTATTTAGATTTGTTTATAATCAATTTCGTCGAGCCGCGTTTTGATTTGCGCGTTGTACTTCAGGAATTCTCTTAAATCTCGCATGTTGACTCGTAATAATTTATTCGAGTAGCTCGATATAAATCGAATTTAACCGAATGCAATATAAAATAATTAATCTCTCATTATCGAAGAATATCATTTGCGTTTATCTATGTATATATTATATTATATGTATAGATAGATTCGATTATAATGCGTGTCGCGTGTAAATTTCCTTTCGGACACGTCGATGCGTCGTTATTGTGCATCATCATTCGATCTTGCGAGCTTGATTTTAAAAGGACGATTCGACAGAGATGTAACTCTTTCCATACTTCTCTCTCTCTCTCTCTATCTATCTATCTATCTATCTATCTCTGTATTTTTTCTTTCTTTTTCTCCTTTTTTTTTTTCTTTCGAATGGATTAAATGTCAACGGTGTATCTCGTGGCACCATGAAAGTGCATGCGCGGCTCTGACAACTGAATAAATACGTCCGTCATAATATTCACCGGGAATAATTTGATTTATGAATTTATTATTCAGTCACTTTGAAGCTGCCGCCTGTCAATCGGCAAAATATAAAAACGCCGATCAACGTGGATACCATTATCAGTATTTTTTCTACTCTCTAACCGCTCCAAGTGGAAAATTTTCTTTTGATAGATTTGAATTCATAGAAAAAAAATAGATGGATAGATAGATAGATAGAGAGAAAGGAGTAATGCAATGAAGAGAATATTAGAAACAAACTAGAAAAAATTCTGGATAATCGACAATTCAGATTTTTACGATTTTCAGTAGGACCTATTTGTCTGTTAACTTGAAATATAAATAAAATAAAATTGGTTGAATACAATTAATGATACTGTTAGATCGATCATCGATATTAGAAGGATCAAAGGGAATTTCCATCGAATTTTTTCGTATGTCGAAAACGTACTCTAATAAACGTCGGGATACCCAATAAAATGGGCTCATAAAAATAAAAGAGAAATAAGGACTCGCTCGTAAAGTTTTTCATTCATGCCGAAAATACAATTTCATTCAGTAGAACTTCTTTTCTACCCGGTGGTCCTTTTGGTATTCCGATGTATTTGTCCGTTTCCTTTCCTTTCTTTATTTTTGCTTTTTCTTTCTCTGTTTCTATTTTTCTTTTTATTTTTCTAAGACAACCATAAATCGTTTGGAAAATCTCAAAGGAATAAAATACAATTTTGATTGTTTCTAAACATTTGACGTCTTACGTTTTGAAACTTCTTCTTCTTATTTTTCTTCTTCTTTAAGAAAGGAAAAGAGAGAGAGAGAGAGAGAGAGAGAGAGAGAGAGAGAAAGAAAGAAAGAAAGAAAGAAAGAAAGAGAACAAGAAATTCGATCACCTTTCGTTGCAATAAAATAGAGAACACGATAAAGTACTTTGGCTGTTTACGTTCGCGTCTCGCGTAACAACGTTCGCCACTCTTTTCAGAGTTTTCTCTGTGTCCGTGTATATTTGTGTGTGTAGACGTGTATATGCGTGTGTGTGTGTATGTGCGAAACGAAGATAAGTACTCCCTGGATACGTTTGCAAAATTAATTTTACTATCCTTTACCGACGTCGCTAGTTTTCGAGAAAAACTACGCGTCTCATTTTTACTTTCGTATCTTTTCTTGACTTAACGAAGATGGTGGTGGGGGGGGGGGGTGTAGGGGGAGGGGGTGGTGATTGGGCGCAGTATGTTGCGAGGAGAAAAGTAAAGTAGAAGAAGAAGAAGAAGAAGAAAAAAAAAAGAAGAAGAAGAGAAAGAAGTTACTCGACGAAGTGAAAAAGACAGAGAGAAAAAAAAAGAAAGGAAAGGAGTGAAAAAAAAAAAAAGAAAAGAAAATTCACTTCTCTCACAACTAGGGAAGAAAACTCGAGCGCGTAAACTAACGCTTAGATGGGTACATACTACACGTAAGACCTTCAAAAGTCTTTCAAGAGACTTTAGAGAGTAGAGTTAGGCAATAGTTCGGGCGATTCGCAACGCGACCTAAAACGCATTCTCATTCAATCAAAGTTTTGTTTTAATTGATTTTAATGTTGGAAATGAAGATAAAAGGGAATGGAAACGATCGGAGGAAAAAATAAAAAGAAAAAAGATGGATAGAAATTATCTCGAAAAGGATCTTAGAGTTCGACTGATTTATTTTTTCTTATTTTTTATTTTTTTATTTTCTTTTTTATTTATTTTTTTTTTTTTCAAATCACGACTATTAAGTAGCAAGAACGATTAATAAGGGTGAATAGCGAAGAAGAAAATATTCGATATGATACATCAATAGATTCGTACGAAATCGTTCGTTTCATACTCTATCGTATTTTAATAGTATGCGAAAGAAAAAAAAAAAAAAATGGAAAAGAAAAGAAAGAAGAAGCAAACGAAAGAATGAACAAATAAACAAAGGAGGTAAAAAAATGATAATCCTCGATTTAATTCTTCGGATAAAATTCTTCGAATAAATTTGAAGGGAAGATTTTCGACGAGTTTATCGCGACTAAGTAATAATACTTAAGGTGACCCTTAACTCCGTTCAGTTCAATTCGTTTAACTTAGTATTGGCGAAATTCGAATCGGTTACTACAATACGTTCCTACCGGCTTTCCGCTCGCGTGGGCGTGCGTTTCTTTAGCAACACGTGTGTAGATAGATGAATATTCTGTACGTTTCTATATGTATATATCTATATGTGTATTCGTGTGGATATATCTGCATGTGCGTATATTGCGTGGGTGTATGAATATATGTGTATGTGTGTGTGTGTGTGTGTGTGTGTGTACGTGCATGGCCCTCCGTAAAGGTTTGGTACGCGTCTTAGAAGACGGAGGCCGGTGACGATTCTCACACTTTCCTGCTAAGTGGCCCGTGTGCCCCTCGCCACCAGTCGGCCGGCTTCTGCTCCTATACAAATTTAAACTACATAGAGCAGAAGACGAAAAAGACAGAAGGGAAGAGAGGAAAAAGTCAGAAAGAAAGAGAAAGAGAGATAAAAAGAAAGAAATATGTATGTGTATATGTGTGTACACACATTATATATATATATATATGTGTGCATATATACGTATATATGTTTGTATATATATTTTATATATGTATATATATATACATATATATACATGTGTGTATATATTATATATTATATATATATATATACGTATAAATGTATATATGTATATATAATATGTATGTAAATGTGTATGTATGTATGTATATATGTAAGGGCACAAACACGATGATACCAACGAAGAAGATTTTTTTTCTTTTCCCTTTTTTCGTTCGCAGGAACGAAGGACCTTCATACTCAAGATTTAAAACGTCACGAGAAGTTGGACGGGGTATTAAGAGTAAACTTGGGCAGCGGACTGTCTGCTGGTGGTGGACTGCTACATCAGGAATTAATCATGACTATGCCTGGCGCAGGTGAGAGAGAGAGAGAGAGAGAGAGAGAAAGAGAAAGAGAGAGAGAGAGAGAAAGAGAGAGAGAATCAATAAGATAAAGAGATATCGTTATTCGTTGGGATTGTAAATGAAAGTGAGATTCAACGATAAAAAAAAGTCACGTCTTACCTTCCATTTTCTTCTAACGTTAAGACGAGAGAGAATGATGAATAATGTGATTCGTAATTGATGAAAATCGATGGGAAAGAAAAAAAGAAAAGAAACAAACCTTTTTTTAAACGAAAAATGCGACAAGATTTTTATTCGAATAGGTTCTATAAGATACGGATACTAATTTATTTCTCTCTCGTTGTTAGTTACGAATAAATTCATGTATATATATATATATATATATATATATATATATATATATATGTATGTATGTATACGAATGTATGCAAGGTACGAACATACATATATAACTAAAAAGTGAGTTCCTTCAGTGACTTCTCGCGATCTACGAAGCGTATGATACGAGCGTGTTTTCAAGGATGACGTAACTCCTGTCTTTGGTAGATAAAGAAACGCACTACCTAGTAGAGAGGCTAGTAGAGAAATATTTCTAAGAAGTAATAGCGCTATGTGTGACGTATCGACGTCAGAATAGAAAATAGGGTAAAGGAGAATCTAACGTTTTCTTCGAAATCATTTGAAAAAAAAAAAAAAAGAAAAAGAAAATAAAGTCACATTTCGAACCAACGATTCCGTATATCAATGGAATGAAAAAGATACCTTTGTGATATATATATATATATATATATATATATATATATATGTATGTATGTATGTATGTGTGTATGTACGTATCTATATATAGCGTCCCAACGAAAAATGTCCATTGCGATTATTACTAAATCTAGTGATTTTTTTCGAGAAACGGAAAAAAACACCTCGACGAAAATAAGATTGATCTGTACTGGCGTTATTCGACAAAAAAATCACTTGGTTTCGTAATAATTCTGGTGGAGAGTTTTTATTGGTACACTCTGTATATATCTATCTATCTATCTATCTATCTATCTATCTATCTACTTTTCTATCTATCTATCTATCTATCTATCTATCTATCTATCCTCTATCTATTCATTCATTCATCTATCTATCTATCTATCTATCTACGTATTTGTAATTTACAGGAAGCGCAACGGCGATTGGACAAGGAGACGAAAAACCAGTTAAGCAAAAACGCCATCGGACGCGTTTTACACCGGGACAAATTAATGAACTCGAAAAGTGTTTTTCGACGACGCATTATCCGGACATCTTCCGTCGCGAAGAGATCGCTGGTAAAATCGGCCTTACCGAGAGTCGCGTCCAGGTGAGCTGAAACGAGTTAGGTATATCCCTTAAACGATGTATTTTCTTTTTGTTTCCTTTTTTTTTTTCTCTCTCTATTTCGTCGTTCTTTTTTTCTTTTTGTTTTCATTTTTCCCAATGGTTTAGGTGTGGTACTCCGCTCTGGCGTTATTTTTTTTTTTTATTTTTTTTTCGCCGGCCAACCCTCCTACCCCTCTTCGACCTCGGCCTCGGCCTCGGTCTCTTCCACCCCCCCCCTCCCTCCCCACCTCTATTCCCACCCGAGCTTTAGTTGGTTAAAATACGATATGCATTTCATTAGCAATTTATATAATGTGAACGCGCGCCGTGAACACGTGGAACCAACTGGATTTATGTGTATCGAGGTAGACAAATTTCTGGTTAACTGAACGCAATCCTCTATCAGTTAGAATAATTCCGTATCCTATCAAGTTGTTAACGTAATATTTATCACGCGTTAAACAAGAGAGCTCGTTGTAGGTTTTTAATCATTTTTTCTTCTTTTTTTTTTCTCTTTTTTTTTCATACGAATTTTCCCTGCACGCCAGGGAAAAATGGATATCCATTCGAATTATGAAAAAATAATTTCTCGATGATATCGACGATGACGATGAGACGATGACGACAACGACGACGACTACGTTCAAAATTCATATTCGATTAAAAGTAAAATTTAAAACAAAAACAAAAAAAAAAAACAGAAAAAAGAATAGAAAGAGAAATAGCAAGGAAGAAAAGAAAAAGGAAAAGAAGGAAAGGGAATTAACGTAGGAATGTAGATTTTAATTTTGTTTGAACGACGAATCAGAGAAGTTATTCGAAGAATTCTAATAGAAATCATGAGAGACGCGTGCCAACGATGCCATACTATGGCTACCGCAACGCAGTTTTGGAATCAATTGTTCCGGCCTATCGTGGCTTTTCGGATTAAAGTGAAACTTGGGAGTAGGTACCTAGTAGCTAAGCCCACCTCCAAAACTCTACGGGGGGTCTTGAATTTTGGTGGGTTTCGCTACGACGACAACCGCAAAACTTTACGGACATAGTCGCAACTCCGTTTCCAAGTGAACTCGCGAGAAATCAAGACTCTCGATCCCTGTTCTTCCTTCCAACCCTCTTTGTGTCATTCTCTCTCTTATCATTTGATAAGAGAGAAAATCGAATCTTTGCTCGATCGGGTAAAGTCAGACTCTTTCAAAGCTTGTTCGCTCCATTCTTTTTCTCGATGAAACATTAAAGAAGTGCTTCTCCTACTTTTAACGAATTCACTTGATCATAAACAATTAATGTTCAAAGAGAGAGAGAGAGAGAGAGAGAGAGAGAGAGAGAGAAAGAGAGTGAGAAGTTGACGGTAATTAAATGTTTAACAACTATGATCTCAAAGAAACTGAATCTCCGAAAAGGATATTTTCAAACTTGGGAGAATATAACCGAGAAGAGACGATATATTATAATTATCCGGAACTTCTATATTTGAAATAATACAAATTTTAGTTATACAGCAATGATATATATATATATATATATATATATATATATATATATAAAAAGTACAACTCCACGCATCTCAAATTCTTATTATTTTCAATCGAAACAAGTGCGATCGGCGTTGTAAAGTTTATTATTCAACAGATAATACGATTGAGATTGCGTCATCGATGATCGAGTAGGCCGGTTTTCTTTCCTCTCTCTTTCTCTTTCTCTCTCTCTCTCTCTCTCTCTCTCTCTTTTTTTTCTTGCTACATCTCTTCCTTTCTTTTCGAGTCTCCAGAGCACGGAGAAGAAAAACGGAGTTAATAGAAATTCATGAAAATTTCATTCGCAAGTTGGAGGCGTCAGTCAAGACGCGCGTTGAGCCGCATATCAAACAGTCCCTCTGTTTTTCTTCTCGCTTCTTCTCCACGTCGCTTCGTTTTACTCTCTTTCTCTCTTTCTCTCTCCTTTTCCCTTTTGCACACATACATACAAGAGAAAGAGAGAGAGAGAGAGAGAGAGAGAGAGAGAATACGATGGAATCTCTGCATTATTGCTAACGCTCTGCTAGCTTGTAAGAACTCTAACGAGACAGTCACCGCAACTACTGAATTTAAGATTCGTTCTTCTCTCTCATATCGAGACGACGAGATATTATTATCTAAACATTCTGTTGATTCTTTTTCATCAAATTCTTTTTTTGTCCGCGAGATCCAACGAGATTACCGGATAAAACGCGAACGTGACGAATAGACAGGAAGAAATTATTCGTTAACGTTAGAACGTTAGAGACGATTCCTCCGCTTTGTACGAATTACATTATTCATCGGTAAAGATCAGCCGTTCGCTTTTCCAATGACGTGAAACTCCGTATCATTCATTCGTATTAATTATATCGTATTAATCCACATTCCTCATTGATTCGTTTATTTTCACGACGTCGTTCATCGCAATCCACGGAATTCTTTTAACTCAATATGTTATATTCGTTATAACATAATCTTTTTTTTTTCTTTCTCTCTCTCTCTCTCTCTCTCTCTACAAAATTATATAATGTCATGTTTATAAGATCTATCGGATATAATTTCTTCGTTATATAGCATCTGATCAAATTATATACTTAACAAATATTAATCGTCGAATTTAAAGAATACAATTGTACGAGAATATTACTTGAAAGTATAACGGTTTGCGCCATTTTTTTTTTTTTTATAGAGGGATAAAGTTTGGAAGTAAAAAAAAAAAAAAAAGAAAAAAAAATAGAAAAAGGAAAATAAAAATAGAGAAAAAAAAAGGAAAGAAGGAAAGGCCCTTTTTTTTCATCCGATTTCGAATCCAATCGAAATAAATTCTAAGAATAGGTGAATTACAATCAACGTGATATGATTATAGGGAGTTAAAATTCATAAATAGAGAAGGAAAGTTATTCTTTGATCGGACTTTGATCTATCTACGTACACAATCGCACGG
>NC_057686.1:17425402-17447902 GCF_014466175.1 Vespula pensylvanica
ATGAAGTATAGGATGGGTGTTCTGGAGTGAGGGCTATTAAAAAAAAGGAGCAGTATATTCGTGCCGGTAAACGAACGTTATATAATTCAGAAAACGCAAATGAAAATAAATATTTCCTTCCTCTATCCCCCTCTACCTTTTCCGTTTCCCCTAACCCATCGGTGGCGCAGGTCCGCCGCTGCATTTCCTGACCACATTGCAACGAAAAGAGAGTAGATGTAGTTACGCGTCGTTCACACACACGCAGACACACAGAAAAAGAGAGAGAAAGAGAGAAAGATTTTAACTTTATGTTAGGTGTTAGAAGTAACGTCGAAAATGTTATACATAGAGAGCGTAGAGAGAAGAAAAATACAAATATTATTTGTACGATAAATCGTCGTAGCGGGCCGTTTAAATATCGTTCGTCGCGATGAACGGCAGCCGACGGTAGGTAGTAGTAGAGGTAGCAGTAACAGTAGCACTAACAATGCAACAACGACAACGACGACGACAACGATAACAACAACAACAACATTAGCGACGTCGTCGTCATCGTCGTGTATTTGCCGAATCGGTTTTCGGGGGAGGGAAAAAAAAAAGAACGGGTGACAATGCGTTTCGCTTTGGAGAAGAGTGAGAGGAGAGGTTGGAGAAGAAGGAAGGGGTGGTAGCAACAGGATCGAAGGGGGGAAATGGGTGGGAAAAAGTGATGGTCGAAAGCAACCCCTTCTCCTTCCCCGGGGTCAATGGCTTTTTTTTCCTTCTTCTTTTTTATTATTTGTTCCTTTCTTTTTTTTTTTTTTTTGTATTTTTTCCTTCTCTCTCTCTCTCTCTCTCTCTTTTTTTTTATTTTTTTTTCTCTCGATCCCCACCGATTTTAGAACGAACGCAACGTTATTTCTTACCGTCAATCATCTCGCGAATTTTAATTTCGACGTCGCTTGCTTCAATGTTCAGCGCGCGAGTGCGAGCGCTCTTGTGTATACGTGTGTGTGTGTGTATTTCAAATAAAGCTCAATCATCGCGAATTTCGAGAAGAGATGGCCCCCGGGCGCTGAGACAAAAGCTTTTTTCAGTCGGTGCATTCATTAAAAAGCCGACGGTCTATTTCGGGATTCGCGTATCGGCACTTTACGGTTTTAATTACGCGTATTTTAATCCGCCCAGGAGACATTTTCTATTTCCGGTGCCAGTTCGCCGTTCGCGTGCTCACTACGAACGAGCTTTATTAGACTCTCCGTGCGCAGCCGATTTAAATTTAATCATAATGAAGAGTCGATTAAAATTGCAATCGTCCGCGGAATAGAACCCATAGCGCCGAGCAGTTAACGTCTGCTAACAGGCATTTAACTTAACTGCCTCAGGTAACTGCTCGTTTCTAGGCTGAAGGGTCCTTTCGATTACTACTGCTCGGAAATTTTATTGGCTAGGATCCTCTTTCGCCTCGATGCACGCGCGGCGTTCCCGCGCGGATGAGATAAAAAAGAAAAAAAAAAAAAGAAAGAAAATAAGAGAAGAGAGAGAGAGAGAGAGGAAGGGGGACTCAAAGGCCACAGTTTTCGATTTCGATTTCGATTTCGATTTCGTTTTCGATTTCGATTCGTCCTTATAACGATAGAATCTCGTATCACTGGATAGCTATATTTATTTACCTTAACTTGATCCTTTCGCACAAATTTCTCTAATTTCGCTAACGTAGATAATACTCTTACGTATTAACGTAATCTCGCGTTATATCAGACGATGTGATAATGCAACGGAATTATTCTTGGACGTTGACAAATAATACTAAAGAATATTCCCTCGTAAAACTGGGTACTACTGAACTCCCTATTTTTCCAACGAACAAACTTACATACGTACATATATATATATATATACATATGTATATGTGTACGTATATGTAGGTGTATGACGTGTCACAAAGTCGATCCCAAAACGATATATATATATATATATATCTGTTGCTAGACTTTTCGTGGAAAAATCAAAGATCGACTTTCTGTGTCAGATAGTGTCGCTAAAAGTCGCATATGCCGTTTACGAAGTCGAGGGAGGTTAAAGGGAGATTGGGGGAGGTTGGGAGAGGTAGATAGACTGGAAAAGGGCCCGTCGTCGGCGAGTAAGCAAAGTATTGCTTTCAAAGTATCCCATGGGAGTTGGTCGAATGGCTATGTCATTCCATTGTCCTATGGGAGAAACAAGTGACTGCGTCGCGAGGGTAAACGCGTTTCGTTATTGTCCCGACGGTAACGTACCGAATGCGAAGATGTTCGTTGATTTGTTCGTTTATTACATCTATCGATTAAAACAAATTTATCCTTAAGTGACTTCTTCTTTTCGCCTTATAGATCGTATAGTAACGTATAGTTCTTCGATAGTTCGTATAGTAACGTATAGTTCTTTTCTTTTCTTTTCTTTTTTTTTTTTTTTTTTGAAATAAAATTTAATTGGTTATAACGATAATATCGTAGTGGATATCTTTTTTTGTTATCGTCTTTGTCTTTGTAAAAAGTAAACAGTACGATCGTAATCTTTAATCGACAAAAAAAATTTATTTCGTATATACACCTGTGTGCGTACATGCGTGCGTAAATATTGTATGCATATTCGATCGTTGTCATTCATTATATGTGATTTTACGAATAAATGAAGATTGCAGAAAAGAGAACTGAGATCTAACGTAATTTTGGTCGTATTCGTAAAATTATCTCGAAACGATCGAAAGAAAAAGAAATTCGTCTAAACATTTAGGTTAATAAACATCTTAAGACAATTAATTACTATATCCTTTCACTAGTGCTATCAACTTGGGTTTTACCAAAAAACAAAAAAAAAGAAGAAGAAGAAAACAAAAAGATAGAAGAAAATAAAAATTCATTGACAATAATTATTACGATCGTTTTTACGTAAGATGGAACGAACGAATTCCGAGAATGTCAATCGTTCCGAAGTGAACGAAATTCGTCAAAGTTTCTAACGGATATAATATTTTTATTAACGAAGTTAATGGATTCGTATCGGTCGATAAGCATAGAAACATAGATCTATTCGATTAACTAGCATCATCTCATTTACAGGATATACTCTCTTAATTCACAATGATTATTATTATTATTATCGTCGTTAACATCACTATCGTCGTCATCACCATCATTATCATCATCATCATCATCATCATCATCATTATCATCATTATTATTATTATTATCGAAGTTGTCTCAGGACGGTGGGAAATTTTCGTACCAGTGATCGATAAACCCGACGAAATTTCAACGCGATTTACTATGGCCGAGTAACGTGGCAGTAGTTACGTACGATAGGCGGTCAGACACGAGGCTAGCACTTTATGGTTCGGCCGCATAGAGGAAACGCCTGAATTACGTTCGACCAAAACTACGCGAGACGCGCCGGTCGTTTAAATCATCGCCGTTCCTCGTTGTTTACCGAGCGCAAAACATCGATTAGCGCGTTGCCCGAATTAACAACGATCGTTCTCTGTTATATACATAAAACACGTACACGCGTACGAATAGACACGTACACGCTAACGTGAACGCATATATACGTACGTACGTATAAAATAACAACAACAACAACAAGAAGGAAGAAATACTCGTTTCGAAATCGTTCAGCGATGATAATCAAAAGTTTTGCTCCAGCGTGACATAAAAAAGATAATAAAAAAAATAAAAAGAGAAAGAGAGAGAGAGAGAGAGAGAACGACGAGAACAACAACAACAACAACAACAACAACAACAACAAGTTTCGTTGAAGAATGTGAAAAGTATTTAGTCGTGTTCTCCGTCGTCGAAAAAGCGACGAAGATTCAGCAGCGCGTCTGCTATGCAGTAGCCTATGCATTTTAAGGGAGGCCTGATTTTTAATGCCGTATAAATATGCATAGGCCATGATATTAGCTCTTACGTGTCGCCGTCCGAAAAAAAATATCACGGGCGGGGTGCGTTTTAGTGCGAGTGAGTTCTGTTCGTACCAACACGTTACAAAGAGACGTTACTATTCTCTTCCTTGTTGTTCTCTTTCGAAGTATATACGTGTATATATACACACACGCGTACACATATATACACACGAATGTGTATACGTTTGTATACATGTTGCGTGGCAGGAATATGGAGGAGCATCGCGGTAGCATTGGGGTTCTCAATGGATAAACTGTGTCGCCGCGGTGACCCCAGGGAGCATCATCTAATGCCCATTTTGTTATGACGTCTACCATCCTCTGAATAATTTCACTACCGCCAAACGTGCCGGATACTGATTATCGCAAAGCTCTCTTCTCATCCGCTTCGATTAAATTCGTTTTGCCAACGCATTTTATGTCAACCTCGAACGCTTCTTTTTTTCTTTTTGTTTTTTGTTCTGTCTCTTTGTTTCTTTGTCTTTTCTACTTCTCGTCGTCGTCCTCTTTTTACAATCGGATCTTTTTTACTTTTTTTATCTTATCTCGAAATATCGATCTACGAGATCAAGATTTGTCTTCTTTCTAAGTCGTTCGATGTTTATATTATTAACGTAATGTTATTAATTTTGAATGTGTGTGTGTGTGTGTGTGTGTGTGTGTGTGTGTGTGTGTGTGTGTGTGTGCGTAGGTGTGTGAGTACGTGTATAGGTTCTTAAAGATTTTTTACAGAGCGCAGAGTAAAGAGTTTTTTCTTCAAGTTTTTCTTTCTCCCTTTCTACGATTATTCTGATAAAATTCTATGAAACGTTTTGAAAAGTAGGTCGGTTTTGATAAATAAAATTATAAGATCTATTTTCGTGATGAAACGGTTACATCCGAAGGTAACCTATTTCTCCATCTCTTTATGTAAATAGAAATTGCGTGCTTGCGAATGAACAACGCGCCCATGAGAGAGAGAGAGAGAGAGAGAGAGAGAGAGAGAGAGAAAGTAATAGTCGTAATACGTGATCGTTCATAAATGTAAAATGAATTCGTCCGTAATATTCGGATAAAACGTACGTGAGTGGGATTTAATTAATTGCGGAAAGTAGTCGATTTCATTTCTACGGGAAAAAACTAAAAAATCAAACGAATACATATATATATATATATATATATACATATATATGTGAAATATATGTACGTACACCTACATAATTTGTTGAGCAACAAAGGTTTGTTATCTCTTGGTGGAAAGTAAATCCAGTAGGTAGTTCCATAGGCCAATTCGTGCTAATTTCACGACGGGTCTTCTAAGCCAACGATATTGCACGCGTGAAATAATAATAAAGTATAAATGGATCAAGTTTACGACGGACGGTGCATGCGAGAGTATGCGAGCGTCGTCGTATGAATTTTATCGTCGTTTTCACGACAAACACTTTACGAGATTTTCCACCGGCTTGGAAATGACCCCGGTGTCTTCTTCTTCCTTTATATTTCACGATAAATTTCATCGTGCGCCAGCCCGCGATGATATCGACATCGACGCATATAAATATACGTTTTATAAGAAAGAGAAAAGAAAAAGAAGAAGAAAAAGGCTGCGAACGATGTGAATTAAATAAGAAATAAAATAAAATTAAGAGAGAAACAAAAAGAAAGAAAAATTTTCTTTTCTCTTGATATATTGTATTACGTTTTGACGTCGCGATGCCTAAACAAGCGCGAAAGCGCGTACACACACACACACACACACACACACACACATACAACCGTAATCCTTCGACGAAAAGATTCGTTCGATTTTTAATTCAACACGGAATGTGTAAAATCCCGAGGAATTCGCTAATGGCAGGGTGAAAATCTCTGCCGCCGACGACGACGACGGAACGCAAACGTGAAACAGTAGGCGGTCTGGGTAATGCGTCTTGCAACCCTCGGACAGGAGAGCCCGAGCACCATCATCAATCAGGGCTGGTGCAGCATCCAGCGAACTTATATAGTATTTATTCTCATTAGGTCTCAAACCGAGAGAGATGGACGAGTAAATGTCACCATATAAATTCAACAGAAAATATGTCTCCTACCGATGAATTATTTGATCGAGAAAAATGATTCCTACTACCTAATGGACCAGATATTCGATTTTTAAAAAGACATAACGCGTATTCAACTAATTCCTAATGACTAATAAATCAAGATTAAATATATACACGTACACATATATTCCTTTACCTGTCAAAATACGAGATAGAGAAAAAGAGAAAGAGAAAGAGAGAGAGAGAGAGAGAATTACAGAAAGAAAAACAGACAGAGAAAGAGAATGATCATGTCTCAGTAAAAGATGGGTCGAAAAAAAGAAAGAAAGAAAGAAAAAAAGAAAAGAAGAAAAGAAGAAGAAGAAGAAGAAGAAATGACGCGAGAGTAGGTAAAGATAAAACGTAATCCCGTTCGCTTTCGACGAACGATTCGGGACATTTTCTTCTTTTCTTTTTTCTTTTTTTTTTTTTTGGCGAAAACGGAGTCGGACTATTCTTCAATGGCGCACTGAAAGCTACTTCTATATATCTTCGGGGGTCTACGGGAGATCCCGGCGCTTGCCTTGATGGCAAGCTCAATTTATATCAGCGCCTGCTGAGACCCCCTTTACGAGGTCTCGCCGTGGTAACACTCTAACCCTCACCCTCACCCTCCCCCTCCCCCTTCTCTTTCTTCTCCTACACGCCACACCGTCCTACCATCCTACTCACCAACCCCATCTTTCCACCTCACTATCGTACCCTTACCACCAGCAGAACGTTGCAGCTTGTCCTAAAGCCTCACCCTTGGCTAGGCACGAAACTCTACCCTTACTACTGGCAAAGAAGCAGAGCTTTCTTCTTCGCCATCTTCGAGACAACGCCGTTCGACTCTCTTCTCTTTTTTTCCCCCACCCTTTTTCTCTTTTTCTCTTTTTTTTCTCTCTCTTCCTTGCTTCCTTCCTTCCTTCCTTCCTTCCTTCCTTCCTTCATTCCTCGCTTTTGTTTCCCCTCTCGAAGAGAACTCGAGGGTTCTTCTTTCGAACTTAAACTAAGCCGTTCGCGATCGACGAAAGGAAATAGAAAAAGTCAACTTTGATTTCTTTTCGACCGTCTCTTTTCTTACTATCGTTCTCTCGCTCTTTCTTTCTGTCTTCCTTTTTTTTCTTCTTCTTCTTTTTCTTTTCTAAGACGAATAAATTCTTTTCATTTGCGAAATATGTGAATTATAGTCGAGTATGGAACGATATCGACGCGCGCGAGTTATAGGAATATATTGTAGGATTGATAATGTTAAATGATAATTCATTCGTCGACAAATATTATGATATGTTTGTATGTGGAATAGAAAAGAGAAAAAGACGAATATAATATATAGTGTTATGTAGAATGATAGAAAGAAAGATTTTACCGTGATATCATCGTGATATCGTTGTTTTGAAAGAGACAGCTTGTGATTGTTTCCATTGAATGGTGTTTCGCGCGACGAATAATTTTTTATTGAAGATATTAATTCCCTTTTTTTTTTGTAATTTTTTGTATTTAATCAACACGCGCGCCCACACATATACTTATACGTATGTCGACTAAATACATATATATATATATATATATATATATATATATATATATATATATCTTTTGTAAATTTAAATACACTTCAGTTTAGTTAGCAAATTTAAGTACAGTTAACTACGATATGATAATTTAAACGAATATATTTTTTTAATAAAAATTTCAAACGCGTTTTCTCTCGTGATATAGTCTTAGGTTGAGGATCGTTAACATAGAGAAAGAGAAAGAAAGAAAGAAAGAGAGAGAGAGAGAGAGAGAGACGATACTGATTACTCGAAAGCAGCACGTCCGTTTCCACCCACGCCGTGATTCCAGGTGCTTCCTGGGAACAGCTGGTAGAGCGCAGGCGCCCTGGCAAGTACGAGATGCGGTGATTGATCAATTTTTAAAAAGCAATGTTCCTAATTGACCGCTCGATCCAAGAAAGAGAGAGAGAGAGAGAGAGAGAGAAAGAAAGAATGAAAGAGAGAGAGAGAGAAAAAGAGAGAAGATAGTATTCATCATTGAAATAGGGGGTGTCCCGAGAAGTTACCTTAGTCATCGAGCGAAAGGTGTGTTCGCAGTTCTCTGTTCTTTTACCTATCCCATCTAATCTTCTATTCTTTTCACGTCCACGTGTAGAATATCCTTAATCCAAATCTTTGAATGCTGACTAATCCGATTATTCTGCATTAACTAGTCGGTTATCTTACGTTCCGACGATAAATTAAGAAATATATATATATATATATATAGAGAGAGAGAGAGAGAGAGAAAGAAAAGGAAATATGAATATTATTTAAACGATAACAAAACACGTTACTACGTATTACGTATTAAACGTAATGCAAGATTTAAATAACTCGAAACTCGAAATAAATAGAATTCTTGAATTAAATATGATACTAAATTAAACGCTTCCTTATTCTAATAATAATGATATAAACCGAATGGGAGTGTAGTGGTATAGTGATGGTTGTTCTAATTTCGTAAACGTATACCCGTCTTTTATTATTCTTAATTAGATTATTAATGAAATTATTATCAATATTTCTGAAATATATAAAAATATATATATATATATATATATATATATATATACGAGCTTATTATTCATCGGATTGTTACATATCGTTGAAAAACAGAAATAAATAAATATATAAATAAATAAATAAACAAAAACAAAACAGAACGTAACAAAACAAGACAAAATGAAAAGAAAAAAAAAGAAGGATCGAGTCGCTAATTCGGCCCGTAACTCAACGATATATTACATGTAGGTCCAGCTCTCGTCGAAAGCTCTCGTTCGCAGGCAGTTATTTCGTAACAGGAATCATTAGCGTATGGCTGCGTTAATTAGCGGAAGTTCCGTACGTACGTGCGCATCCAACGATGCAACTACATACGCCATGATTGTATAGAAGAGTATATGTACGTGATAATACGAGATATATAAACGTTTGTGTCTGACCATATATTTGTACGTATGCATATACATATATATATATATATATATATATATATATATATATCACGCCTCCCTCGTGTTTTTTTTTCCCTCACGTTGGTTGTATCACCAATGCTCACTCGGCGTGTAACGGCGAATTATCCACGGGCTTTTAGCCGTACTTCTACCGTGAAATCAGTGCAAACCACACCTACGTGTGCTACAAAGATGATGTATATCTTGTCCTTAGATCGACATTTTTTCGAGTACTTTTTCTAATAGAAATTCATTCACAAGTACGATATTAAATGAATAATAGTCAGTTAACACGAGTTCACATTGAATGTTGATTTTACCGAATATCTATTTACGTTTAATTTCTCTCTCTCTCTCTCTCTCTCTCTCTCTCTCTCTCTCTCTCTCTCTTTCTCTCTGACAACGAGTATTTGGCAAATGCACTTATCTAACAAACTTAAATTACGAATTAACGGATAACGAATCTAAAGATAATTACTGTTGTAAAATCTATTAGATTTGCGATATTGGTACAAAATATCGACGTGGAAACTTGCGGTTCGTGGCATAAGAGAGAGAGAGAGAGAGAGAGAGAGAGAGAGATAGCTAGACAGATAGATAGATAGAAGCATATATAGATAGATAGATAGATAGATAGATAGATAGATAGATAGATAAATAGATAGGGAGAGAGAGAGGGAAAACTTAATATCGTAGACTATATGACGCATAGCCCTAACATTTTGGTCCCAATGCACTTAACACTGTCTTATTCTAATGTCACGAACGTCCATTCGTATCCTTGAGACAGAAAGAGAGAGAGAGAGAGAGACGGAGAGAAAGACACGATAACTAGTTACTCTATAAGACAGATGTTACGATTCATCAATTGAGATTCTAAGACGACTCGTGTCAATCACCGTACGATTCACTATATTGGAGAAACTCGAAATTCAAGAGAAATTATGTCAAACGTCCTTGGATTCGAGGAATCCAAAAACGATCGTTTCGTGGTCGTAGCAATACCTGAAGCACGCTAGAACGTGTAAACCCCATATATCCAATTAGATTCGTATAATCCCTGCACGTTAGCAGAGAGAGGGTGTCTCTAGCTTCTGCGATCCCCCTTTCATTCTCTCTCTCTCTCTCTCTCTCTCTCTCTCTTCCTATAGCTTTCTCTCTCTCTCTCTCTCTCTCCTCTCTCTCTCTCTCTCTCTCTAGTACGTTTCGTTCGTGAGCTTGCGTCTGCGCCGTGTACTCCAACGCTAAAGTACTAATTTATGGGCACATATGAGACGACTATAGTACGCGCTACTGTGCCAGGAAAGGGACTCTAGCTTGTGCATGGAACTATAGTGGGGAGAACCATAGGAGGGTATATATCGGAGAACACAGAGGCGGGCTTTGCATGCGATATCAATAAATCAAGTCCCCGGGACCCCGGCAGCTTAGGAGGGCACTACGTGGCCAGAATCAACAGCTCATAACGTCGGCTAATAGCTACCCGCGGTGGGGTCGAAGATATTGTCCTAACGCCCAGGGACATCTTACCCAGCTCGCGTTGGATTCTCTCTCTGTCTCTCTCTCTCTCTCTCTCTCTCTCTCTCTTTCGTTTCTGTTCCCTACCCAGCTAACTCACTCGAAGAAAAATCGTCGTTGGTGCTTCGATAAAGAGAACGCGAAAAGATCGCCGGTAGTCTACTAGGTAGCGTTTGCTCTTGCGCTTCGTGCCATGAAAATATCGATTTCGAGGGGTTTCGCCCAACGTGCCTTCCCCGAGATTCTCGAATTAATACACGAATGAGCTTTTGATGAATATCTTATCCAAGTATATCTATTATACGTATATATCGATATATATGTATACGCGTGTATATGTTTCTATGCGTGCACGCGTAGTCATATATAGTTTAATTTTTAACTTCAGTAATAAAAGTATGTTTAATATTCGCGCGATAACTTCTTGGAAATTTCGTGAGAGACTGCAATTATTTTTCTAATTCACTCACTGAAAATTTTTGCACGTGCAGAGTATAATTTCTTTTACTTTCGATATCCCATATATATATATATATATATATATATATATATATATATATATATATAAACACTTCTCAATGATATTTTAATACTATATTTCCCATCGGTTCGTTTTGTTAACTATAAAATGAAGTTTCAAGAATCATATATATATATATATATATATATATATATATATATATATATATACATATATAATTTTTAACGATTAAACACGCGTAATCTGTCGAATAAAAGAAAAGAAAAAAAAAAGAAAAAAAAAAAAAAAGAAAGGAAAAGAAAAAAACGAATTGGTTTTTGACGAATGATTTCCATGCTTTCAGGTATGGTTTCAAAATCGTCGGGCAAAATGGAAGAAACGTAAGAAGACGACTAACATGTTCGGTGGTACCGGTACGTTGCTACCGTCGCACGGTTTGCCACCATTCGGGCCAATTGGTCCAGATCTATGCGGAGCTGGGATGTTTCAAGCACCAGCAGAGAGATGGGGAGTGAGTACAGGTCAGACGTCGATAATTTTCTTTCTCAGTAACCCTCTCTCTCTCTCTCTCTCTCTCTCTCTCTCTTTCTTTCTTTCTCTCTCTGTCTCTCTCTCTTTCTCTGTTTATCTATCTATCTATTTCTATCTCCATTGTTCGACTTTTTCCCATGTTTTTTCTATTTTTTTTTTTTTTCTGTACTTTTTCATTCATCATGCCTATATCGATTATATATCTAAATTATTTCGTTTTATCATATTTGTCGATCCTTTCGTAAAACCGTGTGAGAGAGAGAGAGAGAGAGAAAGAGAAAAAAAAACGAGTGATAAATAAATGGAATAAAAATTTGTCAGCCAATTAAAGGGATAATATGATTTTTCGAAAGTAGTATAGACAAGTAAATCGAAGAGACATATATCTATAATATGTAATTGGAATCGGTGATTAGAAGGAAAATTTCTAGGTGTCACTTTAACAAGCGATATAACTAATTAGCAAAAGTTCATATTAAGGAGGTAGATATGGGATGGAGTCCAGTTTAACTGGGCAAAGTCGCGACTACGACGACTACGACGGTGTTTGACTTTTAATTTAATTTCCTTCGTTCACCGACGGAAGGTAACTTCGAATTACTTAGTCTTATTACGTTGCCATGCGATATCCAACATTGGTGAAAAGAAGAAGAAGAAGAAGAAGAAGAAGAAGAAGAAGAAGAAGAAGAAGAAGAAGAAGAAGAAGAAGAAGAAGAAGAAGAATGAAATAAAAAATTAAAGAAAGAAAGAAAGAATGATCGCCAAGTTCTCCTTTCTTCTACGATCTTTAAAATTATAACATTAACTCGATATCGTATATTCGATTGAAACGAATTTGATTGGCCTAACTCCCTTTTATCTCAGATTATTACTTATTAAATAAGATTATATCTAATCATAATACCTGGTCTATTGTAGGTCTCGGCCAACTGGGACAAAGCGGTATGGGCATGGGTGGTTTCGGGCAATTAGGTCAACAAAGCCCCAGTACTCTCGGCAACTTGGGCCTCGGCAATTCTGGTCTGTCGATCAGTAGTCCTTCGCAGACCGTCTATCAAACGAGTTACGGATTAAATTCTCTCGGTAAGTTCGATCATTTAAAAAAGAAACAAAATATTGAGGAAAAAAAATATTTCATTGAGATAATGAGTAATGTATGTACGATTAAGAATATTCTATACGTAAAATAAACAACGCTGTATGACACACGATAACACTCTATCTAGGATATTTGAGTCGATCGATAAATAATGTCGGAATTTGCAATATTTTCATATATGCAAATAAAAAACAGTTTATTTTATTTACCTATATTATGTTTATTCCATATATATATACATATATATATATAAATAAACAATAATATACTATAAGATATTATTGTACCGAGTCGCGTCTATTCTCGAGTAGCTATTTTGATTAATCAATAGAATAAATTTCAATGAAAATATTAACGAACGGCGTCGTCGTTCGTTTCGACATAAAGTATTTTCAAATTCCTACATTACTTATCATTGTCAATTCTCTCTGATACAATTTGAAACGATATTCACAAATTATAGTATAAACTACTTTGGCGTTACTTTTTCGAATGTTTTTTTCTTCTTTTTCTCTTCTCTTTTCTTTCATACAAATAACACCGTGTTAACTATTAACGTAGAGTTAAAATCTCTATTACTAGGCAACGAGAGAAAGAGAAAGAAAGAGAAAGAAAGAGAGTTAACCCAAGATATATCAAAGTTAAACATGAATATTCGGTTCGTAGGCGCTTATGGTTGCTTCGATAATCGTCTTGCCAAACTTTTCGGACTGCGATCCTCTAAAAAAGACGTTGAGCAAACAGTATCAAAAAAGATCGAGAAAACGAACGAAAGAGAGAGAGAGAGAGAGAGAGAGAAAGAGAAAGAGAGAAAGAAAGAAGCGTGTCTTTGACGAAGTCGTTAAACGTTACGATGCATTATCATTCCGAAGGAGTTATGTGCCTGCACGTAAGGAATTTGAGACAGAAACATAAACTCCATCCTCCCGTCTGTTTACGCAGGCAAACTCCGAGGCTGGTCTCGCACCTAGGTGCGAGATCTTTCGCTGTTGTATATTTACCATAACATCACGATGCATCCTGTCTTAGCCAGAGTTACGCTTCTTCGGACAGAGTCTTGTGTGCGCTGTGATCTTACCTATATGTATTTATATGTATATATGAATGTATGTATGTATGTATGATGTATGATGTATGCGTGTATGTATGTTCGTCTCTGTTTCTTAAAGAGTATACGTAACTACGTAAGACTGTACGCGTATACGTATGTATATCTCTACGAAGGATCCTTTGTTTTCTCGAGACAAGTTTTCTTTTATTCTTACGAATTTTTTCGACTTCTCACTTTTTTTTTTCTTTCTTTCTTTCTTTCTTTCCTTCTTTCTTTCTTCTTTGCAAAAATGTTATTAAAAAAAAGAGAAAATATATACGTATGTGTAGAGAGTGGTCCTCGATACGACTCGAGAGAATTCATTCGCGAAAATTGTCGTACGATGTCACGTTGAAGGATCGTCGAATAGAATCAATGAAACGAAGCAAAAAATATGGACATGTATATATATATACATATAAATTGATCGAAATTTTATTTAAATCGTATTAAGAAAATCCGAAACCGTCATTCAAGCGTAACACAGTTTCACAACTCACCGAAGGGACTACTTAACAGCTAAGTCAGTCGTACGTAACACACACATACATACATATATATAACAGACACACACAAACACACATGCATATACACATACATATATACATGGTGTCAATTATCACGCATTATCGCCGTAGGAGCGAGTCCAGTGAAATAGCAAAGGAAAGAGAGAAAAGAGTTAAAGAAAATGAAGATGGAAGAAAAGAAAGAAAGAAAGAAAGAAAGAAAGAAAGAAAGAGATAGAGGGAGAGAGACAGAAAGATAGTCCGTAGGAACGTACAATTTATATCTGTATGTGTATCCATGTATATATATAATGTACGTATATATGTATGTATTCCATACATTTTTCGCGCGTGAATTCTCGTACGTGTGAACGGTCCTTAACGTCGAACGAAACGTTTTGCGTTAGAAACGCAAAACGGAATGGTAATCGTGCTCTCTTCTTCTTATTCTTATTCTTCTTCTTCGTCTTCGTTTTCTTCTTTGGCTACCACTTGCCTTTTACGCTCTTCGGTAATGCCTAGGGCAAACAGCTTTTAGAGCAACGCTATCTTTTTTCGCTTTTCAATGATAATTAACACCGAGAAAGAGAGAGAGAGAGAGAGAGAGAGAGAGAGAGAGAGAGTGAGAGAGAGAGAGAGAGAGAGAAAGAGAGAGAGTCTCGACTTGAACGAGAACGATCACCGAGTTCCACTTTGAAACTTTTGTAACCTTCATCACCTTCTCTATATCGATTCTGACTTCTGCGAAATTTTGTCGGCTCTCATTTTATTTTTCCTTAATCCTTTACAATTAATAACAATTGTTTCTCGTGTTGTGAAAAAAAAATGAAACAAAGAAATTAGGAGACAATTCGTGGTATATATATATATATATATATATATATATATATATATATATATATATTTTGTTCTTCTTCTTACAATCGACGAATATTAACCTTCACGAAAGATCTTAAGAGTCATATATATATATGTTGGTCAATCGTAACCATCACGTCGTTGTTTAGAATTGTTCGAAGAAAGAAAAAAAAAAAAAAGAAACAAAAAAGAATGTATTTTTTGAAAGAAAATTCAATACCTTCAAACGATAGAAAAATATTTTCTATTTTTTATTTTTTTATTTTTTTTATTTTTTCCCTTCTACGATAGCATCCAAGGATTAATTTTATTATCTATAAAGGAAAAAAAGAAAGAAAGAAGAAAGAAAAGGAATCAAATTAAGAAAAATAAAAAAGAAGAAAAGACGGAAATAAATAGGAAGGATTTTGCTTTCTTTTCTTTTGCAATCCCGAGTATCCCGAGTTGATCCGTTTTGATTATATTATTTTTTTTTTCTACACGAAAATATTTTATAACGTTATATCTTACAACGCGCTTTTTTTTCCTTTTCTTTTTTCGACATGAAAAGTAAAAAGAAAAGAAAAAAAAAAAAAAAAAAGAAAGAAAGAAAAAGAAGAGGAAAAAGAAAAATAAAAGAAAAAAAGAGGAAAAAAGAAAAAGCGCGATTATTATCTATCCTCATACCTTTTCGTCGAAGCTTTCGGAAAGGGGTGTAGCCTTCTACGCAAACTTCGAGTCGCCATAAAAAAGTTTCTCCCTACCGTAGTTTTCAACCTCTTCCTTAGTGGCCACCAACGGCGAGTGTTTTACGATCCGTGTTCGGTAGCACGACCCACGCACTTTGTGAATCTACCGCATTAATATCACCACCATAGAAGCCAGGGGAAAACCTTTGCGTGTGTTATGCGATAGGCGCCCTTCTAAATTGCCCTTTTCCTACCTGCCAGACCAACAATTCTATGCTTCGCGATTCGGCCAACGAATATTTGTCGTATTTTCTTTGGGTAAAAACGTTGGTCGATTTCAACTTTTATATATATATATATATATATATATATATATATATATTTTATAGAACGTTCAAACAATCCCCTTTCCATTTAAAAAACTAAGAGTAACAGTTTGCTTTTCTAATAATATATGTTAATAATTTAATAATCCATAGATACTGGCTAATAAAATATTTGATAATTCTTTTCTAAGATAAGAAATAATATTCCTATAATAAGAAACGTATATATAGATATATATGTATATGCACAATGATTTGTTGGATCGTACTTTCTAAGAAAATAATCGATAGACGAGAACGAAAGCGACAGACGTAACAAATCAACAAAACAAATAACACGACGATCTGTTGACGATCTCTAACAACGACCGACGTGAGAACCGACATCTTTTATTTATGTACGGACGATCGAACAGTACACATCCCTACGAGACGAAAAGGAAATATATTAATCGTCTTTATTAATATTACGTTATCTCCACGCCACGTTTAATGTCGTATTAAATATCTTAAATTAATCGATCGTATTCATCCAATATATTTTTTCTAACGTAACATTTTTCTTCTCTCTTTTCTTTCCTCCTTTTATTATTATTATTATTATTATTATTTTTTTTTTGTAGTTTTTTGTAGCTTAAACTGTTTTTACACGAGACTTTTCTTTTATTAAATATTAATTATTTTAAATATGCAAATTTTCTTGAAAATTTACAATTAAAATCGATTGTAAAGGGACACGTACAAAATTTACATATTGATCTAACGTCTTTCATAACTCTTTTTTTTTTTTTTCGTAGCTTAAACCATTGTCATCTTCTACCTTTTTTTTTTTTTTCTTTTTTTACAATAAACCAAGCACTTAATCAAAATATCATTGAATCCATCGAATCGGATATACCTGTCTATTTAAAATTTCTTCGAAATATAAAAGTAAAATCGCAGTTAACGATAGAAAGAAAAATATTGAGAATATGATCGATACGTAGATTCAATACCCATTTCTATATTTATATTGATAATACCTATTTATATCTATATTTTATTATACCTATTTTATCTTTCCTATTCTTATTACGTTATACCTTAATAAAAAAAAAAATACGATTAAATCCGTCGTTAACACCGTCGTTTAATTAATACATTCAGTTTATATATTCAAAGAAATATTTATACGTGTATAAAAATTATTTAAAAAAATATATATATATATATAAAGAAAACAAAAAAAATATATATATACACCTAAGAAAGAAGTTTCGAATACATACATACATACATACATACATACATACATACATATATACGATTAAATCCGTCATTAACACTGTTGTTTAATTAATATATTCAATTTATATATTCAAAGAAATATTTATACGTGTATAAAAATTATTTAAAAAATATATATATATATAAAGAAAACAAAAAAAAATATATATATACACCTAAGAAAGAAGTTTCGAATACATACATACATACATACATACATACATACATACATACGATTAAATCCGTCATTAACACTGTCGTTTAATTAATATATTCAATTTATATATTTAAAGAAATATTTATACGTGTATAAAAATTATTTAAAAAAATATATATATATATACACCTAAAAAAGAAGTTTCGAATACATACATACATACATACATACATGCATACATACATATATACGATTAAATCCGTCATTAACACTGTCATTTAATTAATATATTCAATTTATATATTCAAAGAAATATTTATACGTGTATAAAAATTATTTAAAAAATATATATATATATAAAGAAAACAAAAAAAATATATATATACACCTAAGAAAGAAGTTTCGAATACATACATACATACATACATACATACATACATACATACGATTAAATCCGTCATTAACACTGTCGTTTAATTAATATATTCAATTTATATATTCAAAGAAATATTTATACGTGTATAAAAATTATTTAAAAAAATATATATATATATACACCTAAAAAAGAAGTTTCGAATACATACATACATACATACATACATACATACATACATACATACATACAAAAAAGAGAAGAAAAAAAAAAAAAAGAAAAAAAAAATCGCAGCTGAAAAACTATAATAAACAATATATTGAAATTGTTGAAAATCGACAGGAGGCGTGCACGTGTCGGCGTCGCGAGGTTCACCACCAGGAGGATCGTCGGTTGGCGGAGGTCAAGGAGGTGGTTTGAGCTCGGCGTTAAATTGCGCGCAGGGTTCGCCAGGTTCGAGTTCAGGTGGCGGAGGAGCCGCAGCGGCAGCGGCGGCGGCTGCGGCGGCGGCAGCGGCGGCAGGAGGAGGCGGAGGTGGGGTATCCTGCGTCGGTGGCGAAGTTAATGCGGACGAAGCGTCGGGATGGAGAGGTGCTCATAGTATCGTTGCGCTGAGGCGTCGTGCTACGGACACCACGCAGCAATATAGTCCGCAACCGCATCCACCGCCATCGGGTCCTTTACAGTACGCCCATGGTATGGAATATAGCTCTGCGTACTGAAATCAACAAGCGTTCGAAGTTTCCCGCTCCGCAGCGGCCATTTTGGTTAAGAGAAGGACGGCTAACGTGACGTTCGCGCGAACAACCAAAGTGACGTTTGCGATTCTTCGACGAATGCGGTAATCTCCATGAATGTAATTAATTAATTAATTAATTAATTAATTAATTAATTAATTAGTTTGTTGATTGATCGATCGATCGATAGATCGATCGATCGATCGATCGATCGATTGATTAATTAATTCATTCATTAATTAAGCTTCCGTTTCGGTAGATACATACATAGGTAGAACATACGTCGATATTATTATAAACTCAAGAAACGAGAAAGTAGGGAAAGAAGAAAAAGATCAAGTGGAAGATTAAGAAGAATCGTTATACATGTATTTCAATACGACAAGAATTAGATATTAGATGTACGTCGATAGAAAATCTCGTCGATCGTGTAATATCTAATTAAGACGATGTTCGATCCTCGAGACTTTCGTCGTCATTGGCGATGATAAAGAGAAGGTGTTATAAAAGGGAGAAAAAAGGAGGTAGAGAGAAGAGGAGAGAAGAAGAAGAGGAAAATAAAATTTATGTATACGACGAGTTATCTTAGTATTATGGTATACGATGAGATTCGAGGAGAAGATTCATTTTCAGTAACAATAATGAACGAGAACGATCGGATCAAGCTTAGTTGCTGAGATATGTTTCGCGCTCTCTCTCTCTCTCTCTCTCTCTCTCTCTCTATATATATATATATATATATATATATATATATATATATATCTTTTTCTCTCTTTCTGTCGCGTCGTTACACGTATAATAATACTAATAATAATAATAATAATAATAATAATAATAATAATATTAATAATATTAATATTAATAATAATAATAATAATAGTAATAATAGTAATAGTAATAGTAATAATAATAATAATAATAATAAAGACATTGTAAATATTATGTTAAGGAATTGACGTGACAGCTATTATCGATATCATACTTATTCGTTTTTCATGATTATCGCGAAAGGCGCAATAAAAACGCGCTATGGATAACGTCGATGTATGTCTATGGTGTTACGGGATGACTACTACCTAAAACGAAAATCGTAAATCGTCGACCATCGAAACTCGAGAGAATTCGTCGAGTATATCTACAAGTTCTCTTCTGTTCACGGACATCAATGACGATATATCCTAAATCCACATGGACCGGTTTTATGATACGTTATTTTGTCTCTCCAACTTGTAGATACTTCTTTCTTTCTTTCTTTCTTTCTTTCTTTCTTTCTTTCTTTCTATCTTTCTTTATTTCTTCTTTTATTTCTTTCTTTCTTTTTTTTTTTTGATTTTTTTTCCTCGTTCGTCGCTCACACCTTTTGTACTTAGGCGTTATGTCATTATAACCGGCCAACCTGTTCAGTGATCGAGTCGTTTTATTTCTTCCTTTCTTTCTCTTTTTTTTTTTTTAAGACGCATGGAAATACGTCATAAATTAAGGTCGGTTTCGAAACGTTTGCGGATCTCGTCAGTAATATATCGAGACTTTGAAAAGATAGAAAGAAAGGAAGAGAGAAAAGAAGAGAGACATATAGATAGACAGACAGACAGAGAGTGAGAGAGAAAAGAGAGAAATAGACAGAGAAAGATTTGCAAAAATCAATAAAGAAGATCTCTTTAAAACTCGGAGAAACGTCGAAGACGTCGAACGAAAGAGGAATGATGAAGAAAAAGTTGGATTACGAAATGATACTGTCTGTAGTTAAAATAAACGACGAACTAAAAAAAGAAAGATCTCTCGTGGCAGGAAATTTTTCAAAATGATGTTTCTCGGTTGTCCGTCCGAGAAGGGAAATGAAACGGAAAAGAAAAGAAAACGAAGAAGAAAGAAGAGTAATAATAAAAAGAGAAAATAAGAAGAACAAGCTAAATCTCTTATCAGGAACATTATAATACTAATATTAATACTTATAATAATAATATTAACATTAATATTAACATTAATATTAACATTAATAATAATAATAATAATAATAATAATAATAATAATAATAATAATAATAATAATAACAACAATAATAATAGAACGTTAAATGATTGTCACCGAGAGACGTCACGGTCCGTAAATATATAATAAAAAAGTATACGTTTAATTAAGGTAGCACCTAATTAATAAAAGCAAGACATACATATATATACACACATACACACACACACACACACAAATACAACGTACATATACGTAGAAGGAGAAAAAATGATGTGATGTCTATCATTGTATCGACGATTAAAAAGATATACGAGTCCCTACGATCGCGACGAAAGAAGAAAAAGAAGAAGAAGAAAAAAAGAATAGCAACAACAATGATAATAACAACAACAACAACAAAAAGAAAAAATGAAAAAGAACAAAAGGAAGGAAGAAGAAGAAATGGAAAAGAAGGGAATTTACTATTAACGAGTATACTTGGACATTGTGATATTTACGAAGTCTGTCGTCGACTTCTCTCTACCAACCCCTAGTCCCTTAACACCGTCCCAGATCGTTCCCACCATCCCCTCTCCCACCCCCTCTACCTACCTCTCTGTCCCACCCACATTGTTTTCTTTTCTCACAAAGACGTGACATTTAAGCGTGAATCTTCTCTGTATATGCGAAATCCACGTGAAATCAAGCGTGAAACTATGACGACTAAAATTCTAGTTACGAATTTACGGTGTAGATTTTAGGTGATCGAAAAGAAAAAAAAAAAAAAAAAAAAAGAAAAAAAAAGAAAAAGAAAAAAAGAAAAAAAGAAGAAGAAGAAGAAAAGAAAAGAAAATGGAAAAAGAAAAAAAATTAACGATATAAAAATATATGATGGAATCTAATAAATAATAGGCAAGTTTGTCGGTGTATTATTATTAATACGAACGTATACGATTTTTAATGTACAAACTATCGCGGGAGGACAAAGAGAGGAAAAAAGGAAAAAAAGAGAAAAGAAGGAAAAAAGTAGCGAGAAGGAAGGGAAAAGAAAGGAAAAAGGAAAAGAAGAAAAAAAAAGGAAAGGAAGGGAAGGGAATAGGAAAAGGGAAAAAAAAGAAAGAAAGATAAAAATTATTATTATTATTATTATTATTATTATTATATATTATATATAATAATTATTATATATGATATATCATGTAATAATATTTATTGGATATAATAATTATTATATATAATATATCATATAGTAATATTTATTATATATAATAATTACTGTATAATAATAACAACAACAACAACAACAACAACAATAATAATAATAATAATAATAATAATAATAATAATAATAAGCTCGAGCGCGTACGTTGTTCCGTCTATGTCTTTCGATTTTTTCGTCTTGCGTTCGAGCTAAAAAGAAATTTCAACGTTTACCCTCCGATCATCCCCCCTTTGACCTACCCTCCAAAACACCAACCACCGACATCAACACCGCCACCTCTTTTATCTCAAGAGGAAATTATTAGAAATATTATTTATAATCGATTGGAAGAGATCAGATCGTCGTAATTTTCGATTATCTTTAGGGGAAAGATCTATCCGTTGTTTCTTTTTTTTTTCTTTTCTTTTCTTTTCTATTTTTTTTTTTTTTTTTTTTTTCTTCGAATTGCAATGTTAACATTTCTATGGACTACTAGTTACTTACATACATAAGTCACGAAAGAGTCGTTTAATTAGCTCGCTTGTTTATTCTATTCTATAATCTATGTGATCACGATCGCGATCGTTCGTTGATAATAAAGAAGAAGAGGCAAATAAAACGAAACGAAATGAAATGAAATCAAACGGAACGAAATGAAACGGAATAATATGAAATTTTTTAAATTACAACAAACAACGACTGATCGCAAGCGTATTACTCGATGATGCATATTACTGTTATTTGTAAATTAAACTATACGCTATTTAATTTATTTCATCGTACGTGCGTTAATCG
>NC_057686.1:17450402-17458094 GCF_014466175.1 Vespula pensylvanica
TTTAAATGTTTCGCTTTAAACGTTTTTATCCACAGTTATTACGTCGATAATTAGTTATCTACTGTATTTACAATTTACTGTTTTATCGACTCGATCATTTTCGTCGACTCGAACGAAAAGTCGTTACGTTTTTAAATGAACGATGGTATTATTTCTTTTTCTCTCTCTTTTTTTTTTCTTTTTTTTTTTTTTTTTCTTCAATAAATACATATGTATCTCTGTCTATAATAAACGTTTTACGATCGATTAAATTAATCCTTGAGAAGATTTACATATATGAAAATTGTTATATTCGACATTGATATTAACGTATCTTAAAGGATCGGATAATAAGAGAATAAAAAAGTAAAATGGCTTCGTTCTAACGGTCACTTTTTTCAAATATTTTGCAATGATCATTGCATTGATACGAATAATTGATTTTTTTGGAATATTGATATATATGTACATATACATATATATATCTATATATATATACATATACACATACATACATACATACATACATATATATATATATATACATATATACATATACATACATACATATATATACATACATATACATATACATATACACATATATATATACATATATATACATAATATATAAATGTGTATATATATATATATATATATGTCATGAAATAAAAAAATGGCCATATTCTTTTCTATAACAAATCCTAACAACATCGATATCTCAAATATCATCTGCATAATATCTTGATACATTTCCTATGTAAATAATATTGACTATCTTCAAATATCACGTCTTAAATTATATCGACAACGATGTCAACATTTTTCTTTTCCGTCTATAAAAAAGTCCTTTCAAGGAACGTACTAACGAAAGAAAAAAAAAAAAAAAAAAAACAAAACAAAAAAATGAAAAAAGAAAGAAGAAGAAAAAAATATATCGAAAAAAACGTACCTGGGATCGAAGCTCATTATCATAACCGATCAATCTTAACTTCACATTGTACCGTTCAACAATTTTCAATTATTTGCACATTATTACTGCACATTATTTCCACATTATCGATTAAATTATTTTTAAAATATGTCTGTTATTAATTTTAGTTTTATCCTTTAGTTTCGAATTAAGTTCGACACACGCAACTATCGTCCGTTCGGTAACGCGGTTAACCAATTGACTAACCGTCGAAACGTTCAAATCGATTTCGTTCTATAAATCTTTTATGTGTAATATAATGTTTAACTGTATGTGTAATATATCGATATATCGATTCGCTTTCTCGTTCGTAACGGAAAATTGCGACGTTGCGATCGCCATCTTTACCGAGCACGTTCTTTTCCTGACGATTCGCGGACGAGGTAAGTTCTTTGTTTTTCTCTTTCTTCAAAAATATTAATTTTTCGATTATCTAACGATCGTCATAATTAATACGTATTGACATTATTAAGAAATTATAGACGTTACGTGGAATTCAATTAATTTTAAGATTTGGAAATTTTCGATTAATTCGTTTAAATAATGGTAGATCGTTCGAATATTCCAACGGTCGATATTTTTACGTTCGATCGTTTTACAAAGAACGTCTACCTTTTCTTTTTTTTTCTCTTTTTTTTTTTTTTTTTCCTTTTAACAATTTTCTTATATACGTAACTTTACGAGGAAAATTGTTCTTCTCGCTTATTATTCGATAAACGTGAAGTATTTATATCATCATGTTTATATTATTCTCAGGACGCTCGTCGTCGGAAGTTTCCGGTTCGGTGTTTAATTTACTGAAGTCTCGTTTGTTCGGCCGTTTCTCGAAAAATTTGAATCCCTTGCCTCTTCGTTTTTCAAGTAAGTTTGAAAGCTTAAAATTTTCTCTTCTTTCTGCTTGCCAATGCATTTTTTTACGCATCATTAACAAACATCCTGTGAGACATAAAAAAAGAAATGAAAGAAAGAGATATTATTAATTAGGTTATTCTATATATTCTATATATTAGATAATATTTGCGTAGAGCTTGTTTTATATTTATTTAGGAAATGGAAAAAACTTTTTTCTTTTTCCCTTTTTTTTTTTTTTTTTTTTTTTAATTGTGAACTAAAACAACAACTTATATTTGTGTGTAAGGCGTGTGAAAATATAAATTATACAAATAAATAATAATGTGTATACAGGCGATAAAATATAAGAACTGTAAATTATATATACATAATGTCAAGTAACATGCCAATAATAATTATAATTAAATATCAATTATTACGTAACATAAGTATATATAATACTGAATAAGATTTATAATATATATATATATATATATATATATATATATATATATATGTATGTATGTATGTATGTATACTTGTATGAATCACGATTCTTTTTTGCAATAAACTTAGATCACTGGAATGTTGTATTAATAATCTATATTATATGTGCGTAATATTTAAACGGTGATATTAAAACATTGGACGTATAAAAACAAAACTTTTCTTATCGTATCATTAATGGTAATTATATATATATATATATATATATATATATATATATATATACACATACACACACATATATATATATATTGTATTACGAAAGGAACCTGACCTTTTTATAAAATCTAAATAGAACAAGCGGAAGGAAGACTGTTAAGTAAATATAAAAATAGATATCGTATAAATAAAATAATTACACAGAACATGCAAACCAAATTTTAGAAATTGGTCAGACATGCAAACTTATATAGTTACATTGCGATAATATAAATTATTTGAAAAAAATAAGTAATAATCATTCAACCAATTTTGTAAATTCTACGTTAGCCCCCTCATAGTGATGCAATCTACCTCTTTTTTGACACTTCACTATAACAGCAGCAGTAATCACGCATACTGCGATAAAAATAAGAGTAGTTGTAACAAGAGAGAATATTAAAGTTGCCATCGTAGTTTTTGAATCGGACGTTTCTTCGGAATTAATATCCGTTAATGGTGCGGTTTGATGATGATTCGATGAATACGTAGAATTTTCTATTTCGGTAGCACTGGTCGATTCTGCATTATAAAGTCATAAAATGAACTACGGTAATTTTTGTTTTTTAATATCAAATCAAAATCTACTTACTTTGTAAAAACTTATATATCTTGGATGTATCTAAGTCTACGATGTAAATCTCTGATCCATCTTTGCTTACAGCTATATCGTGTGGTCTACTTAATTTTTCTGTAGGTGCAAATTGTGATAATACATTTCCAGAATTGATATCTACGATAAAACCACGTATATGCACGTTGTTCTCAAATAAATCGGGTCCATTGATCAAATAAATACGTTCTTGTGCATATGCTACGCTGTATATCTTTGTACCAATGCTAGGATGTGCGTACTCTTTATGGAACGTGCCATTACTAGCAAAAAAGCAGGAAACTCTACCGTTTTCTCTATCAGCGACAAAAATATAATTTAGGTCATTTGCTAAAGCTAATGCATGCGGTACAAAGAATGCATTATGTGGTGGTGGTTGTTGGTACATAAATTCTGAAAAATATATATATATATATATAGTTCAGTGATATCAGGATTAAAAAAAGAATTAAGTTAACCTTTCTAGTAATTAGAAAAGTTTACCTCTTTCTCCCCAATGACGACCCCATACTAAAATTTGTTCACCTTTTTTGTTAAATTTAATAATTCTAGAATTACAATAACCATCGCTAACAAAGAAATCTCCATTTAACTGTACAGCAACTGCTGTTGGCTTACAAAATCGTGTTTTATCGTTACCAGGTTCAAAGGCCTCTCCAAGAACCAAAGATGGTTTTATAATACTGCGTTTGAATAAGGCATTTCGATCATAAGTGTCAACCTCTACTAATTTTGTATCATATTGTTCTCTTTTTAGATCTTCCCAGTGTGTCTCTATATCGCTAGCATCGAATTTCAATACTTGGTGTAAGGCAACGTCCGTAATCCAATAATTTCCATTGAAATCTATCGTCAATCCATGAGGTAAGTAAAACATATTTTTACCCCATTGTAATAATTCTTTCCCAGTCTTATCCATGAGGAAGATCGTATTTTCTTTTATCGGACCTTTATTAGGATCAAATTTATTTTTATTGTTAAACGTATCTTGGTCCCAAGTTCGCTTTCCTCTATGGAATAACGCTACATTTCCATTAGGATCCAATGACACTGCAGATATTTGTTTTAATTTCAAATCAGATGCCCATTGAGAATCCCATTTTATATCTAGAAATAAAATAAGATATACATTTAATAATATATATAATGATATACAAATATAATCAATATAAAATTCTTACTTGGATCTAATGCTTCTAAAGATTGAGATGAACTTTCATTATCGATACTATTAACATTTTGTATCTGTAAATTACGATTGGAAGAAAGTATTTGATTCCATTGCGGTGCCAGAGGTCCTACGACCTTGTCCGTATTATCTGGATATTCGGAATATTCGTTAAAATTAAATTTTGTTTCTGGCAAGTGAATCGTTTTCTCCTGTATAAAAATATATTTTTTATTAGTATAGTTCCATATGTTATTACACGTCATTCATAGATATCTCGTTTATACAAATATTTTGGAAATATACGTACCTGAACGTTTGGCAAATCTTGGGCAAACGTTTTGACAATAGCAGAGATAATAAATAAAATATATAAATAGCGTGCAATGTCATGTTGAATAAGCTTCATTCTTAGAAAAAATTGTCATTAGTTTTTGATGGACAGTTAATTTATTCCCGTTAAATCTCATTTAGCACATTGCTCGTGAAGCACACTGTTTAATTATAAGATTCTAGAAAATTATTTTAAAAAATCATATCTGAGATACTTGGACATAGAGGAGCATGTCAAACTTGCACTGAAACTTGAGATAACGTCTGCTATATAAGACGACGTATGATTTTTATCACGAGATCTTATACAACATTGCAATTCACTTGCAAGAGCATATATTTTCACTGACATACGAGTTCAAAGTCATTATATTTATTTAATATTTTTTAAATGTTCGGCGCACAGATGTCGACGTGTCAAGAATAAAACAGCACATTCCTATTGAGAAGTAGCGTCAGTGTAGGCACACCATACGTTCCGAGCGACCCTGTTTTATCGATGCACGTGATCTTAAATGTTATCAGAAGAGGGCGACTCGAGTATTTCCAAAGACTTTAAAAAGAGCAATAAGATTTTTATAGTAAAACTTTTTATCAGTTTGAAGATTAGAAGTTATCTCTTTAAGTACATGCTTAAATAATAATAATAATAATAATAATCATAATAATAATAATAATAATAATAATAATAATATTATTATTATTATTATTATTATTAAAAAATTAAATTAAATATGTATAAAAAAATTTATAATACTTTGTTGGGTGAGACTGTTTATTACGATTCTAATTTTTTTATTAGATCATTTTTTATCAAAAAATAATTTTCTATCGTTGTATTAATGTATCGGATAGCTATCAGAAATATTTTATTATAAATAAGAAACAACGATTAAATATTATACGTCGAATTATTTGAAGAGACATCCTTTGTTACCAAATATAACTAATGACTTACTGTTAGTTTATAACCTAAGCTTTAGAAACTTATGTCATTTCGAATGTTAATGATCACAAGCTTAGAGAATTTTGGGAGGGTGGATACACGTGCACGTTAGAAGGATCTACTCGTTCTCTCTGCAAGCGCATTATGTATGTACCACGTGCAATGTGTTATCGCTGCATTACGCTTCATTATGTTCTACCGTGTTTAACTGTAGTTTACTATACATCCCAACAAAATTTTACGACCGTCTGTTTCGGAAGAGAAGCGTTGATGAAGATCGTAGACAATGTTAGAGAGGGAGAGGAAGAGAGAGAGAAAGAGAGAGAGAGAGAAATATCAAACCTATAATACTTGTCTGACAATACGATAAACGTAACACAAATTTTTTTTTACACATAACGTCTTTTATTATTACAAAATTATTTTTTATTTATCGAACTATAAATTAAACGTACGTTAATAAGAGATATATTAAACGTATGTTAATCTGTAATACTTATTAATCGAATTTAATATCATACATGATCGATTTTTAATTTCCTTTAATTTTTATTATCAACGTGGTTATATGTATATACATATATACATACATATATATATATATATATATATATATATATATATATATATATGATCCTTTTTAGAAGGATCTACGATCACTTTATTTCGCGTATCATCATCATCATCATCATCATCATCATCGTAATTATTATTATTATTATTATTATTATTATTATTATCCCAATGTCATATCATTCTCCTTTATATAATACGTACGAGACATGAATGCTTTCAAGACAATCCCAAAAGTACTACTCCCTGTTTGTTGTCCACTATATCACTATAATGGCTGTTTTGAACATATTCCATAGAATTTTTCACCCTTAGCACTCCTACCACCACCACCATCGTCATCATGGTCCTCTTTTTAATTCGTAAAACATTGTTATACACACACATACACACATACACACACACAGTTACATACATACAAAGACGCACATTCATGCACGCACGTTTTCACATTTTTCCCATCTTCTTTGCATTTCCTGCGTACGACAGTTGATCCCGGGCATTATTGTCGTGTTTTCTAGCGACGATCGTCGAAGTCAAAGGGGGCTTGTTCTCGTTGAGAAGACCATGAGAGGCAGCTCGCTTTCAACTAAATTTTCATGTAGGAACTAAAGTCAGCTCTTAACGTCCAACATTATGCACTCACTTTTTACGAAAGTCCCTACAACGAGAAGATTCGACAACGGTTTTGTTCTCATTTTTTCCTTCATTCTCTTTCTCTCTCTCTCTTTCTCTCTCTCTCTCTCTCTCTTTCTCTATATTTTGTTCTACCTCTTAAACGGACTCTTACTACATACGTGTATAATCTCGACTAATTCCCTTTCTATTTTCTTTTCGATTTTCTTCCATTTCTCTTTCCACGCCTCGTTCATCTTCTTTCGAAGATCGTATGGCAAGAGGGTACAACCGAAATCCTGTAAATCCATTAAAGCTAGCTCGAAAATAAGAAAATCCTGGAGTCTCTATTTCTATGTTAAACAGTCGAACTCTGTCTTTTTCTCTGTCTTTTTCTCTCTCTCTTTCTCTATCTATCTTCTATCTTCTATCTTTATCCCTATCTCTCTCTTTCTCTCTCTTTCTTACTCTTACTCTGTCGGAACGAAAGATATCCACTACGAATTACATCCCTAACTTTCTGTGGTAGAGGTAAGCTGATTTTTATCACCGCCATACTTTCTCGGCCAGAAAACTTTCTTTCGGTAGGACTCGCGAATGGATCGGAAAATTAGAGGGATTCGAACAACGAAATAGATTCTCTCTCTCCTCTTTGTCTCTCTTTTTTTTTTTCTTTCTTTTTCTATTCCTCTCTCTCTCTCTCTCTCTCTCTCTCTCTCTCTCTCTCTCTCTCTCTCTCTCTCTCTCTCTCTCTCTCTCTCTCTCTCTCTCTATTTCTTTTTATCTATCTTTTTTCCAGCAATGTTCGTTCGTTTATTCGAAACACGATCTTTTATTCGTTTCCCGTGAATCGTTTTAATAATTGCGGATTACATCGTGAGAATTTTCATTTCATTTAACTGATCTTTCTTGCTTTCTTTCTTTCTTTTTTCTTTTTTTTTTTTTCTTTTCTCTCT
>NC_057686.1:17458194-17468194 GCF_014466175.1 Vespula pensylvanica
TTTCTCTCTCTCTCTCTCTCTCTCTCTCTCTCTCTCTCTCTCCTTTTCTTTTTTTTTATAGCTTTAGGACGAGCCGACAATCTGCGAGAGAGTGAAGAAGAGGAGATAGGAAAAAAAGGATAAGGAAAAACGAGAGAGAGAGAGAGAGAGAGAGAGTGAGAAAGAGAGAAGGACGGGGAACATAATTTCATAGCTTGCACGGGAGTGCACTCATTACAATATCCATTGTAACACTTCTCAGACACGTAACTCGTTCAACCACGATGAAAACAAGCGCGACGATGAAACGGTCTAACACGACTGAAAATAATAATAATAATAATAATAATAGTAATAATTATAATAATAATAATAAAAATAATAATAACAGTAATAATAAATAATAAGAAGAAAAGCACACTCGCGTTGAAATTATTTTCAACGAGACAATTTCTCTTTCTTTCTCTATTTCTCTCGCACTTGTTTCCTTTTTGAAAAATTTCTTTTCGCGTTCCCATTGATCGCAGAAATTTACGATTCTTAATGACATTTCAAGACGTTCAATAATTAATATCCGACGTTAATATTAATTCAGTGAAAATGTTACGACTCGAAATATTCGATCTTTCATAATATTTGAAAGTTCGTATCTATCGAGATAGTTTTTCATGAATTTTTGTAAAAATTTTTAATAGGTAAATAATTCATCGTCGTACTTTTTACATTGGAGTTAACTCCCGTTAGAAAAGTATTACACGCTTTCGATCTTCGAAATGTCAGTGCAAAAAAACAAGCAAAAAAAAAAGAAAGAAAAGGGAAAGAAAAAGAATAAGCAGAGAACGTTAGAGAAATCAAATTAGAAATAATCGAATGTTGGTCCTCAGCCCCAACCCTTGTATGCTTACGCCGTTCAACGTATTAACGCTTAAACATCTGGTGATTGGGGGTGTGGGAGTGGGGAGGAGTGGGAGATGAGGAGAGGAAGGGAAGGGTTTATACAAAATACTCGTCAAGTACCGTACGTTTTCTTTCATTTCCTTTCTCTCTCTCTCTCTCTCTCTCTCTCTCTTTCTCTCTCTTTTTCTCTCTTGCTCTCCTTTTTTTTTCTACATTGAAAATCGTCGCGTGAAAATTAATTATTTTTCGAAATCGTTGAAAGTAAGTCGATTTAAAGCGCATATTCTATCTACGCGATGTTCCGATTGTTACAGTCAAAAAGAAAAAGAAAATAAAAAAAAAAAAAATTTACTAACTGATAATATAAACTGTTAATATAAATAATATTTACTTGCTAAAAAGTAATAATTTACGCGATCGAACGTTTAAATGTTAAAATTTTGATAATGAAAAAAAGAACGATAGTAAGTAGTAAAGTTGATATAAAGTTTACGGAAAGGTAATAACGTGAGAAATTTCGATGGAAAACAAAGGGTTGGATGAACGGAAGGTCCGAGTAAAGTCGAAAGCGTCCCGATCGATAAACGCACAGGGGTGCTCGTGGTTCTCTGCAATAATAAATTATCCTGGTGCGAAGCGCGAAGTTGCGATCCAACCGGATAACGTCCCTGAATTCGAAAGCGCCAAGATTATCGTACGATTTCTATTTGCGGTCTCTCTTTCTCTCTCTCTCTCTCTCTCTCTCTCTCTCTCTCTCTCTTTCTCTCACTCTCACCATCTCTTTCACCCCAAAGGAAATATTTCGTGACGTTTAGCACGTGATCGTTCTAATGTTGTTTTCTTCTATATATTTTATTTCTTGTCCTTATTCTATTCCCTCTTCTTTATTTTTCTCTATTTCACCCGACGAAGACTGTTATCCTTTAAATAATTATTTTGTCACAAGAAAAAGAAAAAAAAGGAGAACGATATAAAAAAGTCCAAGAATAGTAACCACGTTGCTCCTATAAATATTCAATTTTAATGATATTTCTATGCAAAGTAATACAATAATTTTATCGTTGTTGTCCTTTTTTTTATTTGCAGTATTTACATGGGCTGATGCGATTCTTAGATCGATGAAGAATACGAGTGGTTATTTTAATCTTGCGAATTATAATATACATGCATACATATACACATACACTCCTTAAATATATATATACTCGCATAACTATCAAAGTGAAATTTTAAATGAAAAATTAAAATTATATATCCGTTTAGATATTTCCGTTCTAAACCACCGTCGCAACTATGGCGCCCTGGCTATTATCGAAATACATTCACCAGGAGACCTCTGTTTGCTATTTTACTTTCTCTAACGTTTATTCTCTCCACTTCCTTCCCCTTTCTTAAGCAAATTGACTCTCGTTCATTACTTCGAGAAACAATTCAGCGGATGCTACATAACTCGGCTCGACGAGGTGATGGCGGTCGTGCGGGGATGGAGGGTAGGGGGTGGGCTACGGGAATAGGGTAAAGGGAAGTTATCGTTCCTTTCACGATGACGAAGAAAATTCTGTTTTGTATTTGATAGAACGCTTTAGACGGAGAACGATGAAAAGAACGACATGTAAACATCCATTATATTTTGCATTCGAACGAGAGTTACGAAAGAACGGAATAGAGAAAGTCTAAGTCGAAGATGGAATATCGAATGAATGATTTCAATCATTGAATAGCATTTTGTCTAAATCCAATTCGATTATTTCTCTCTCTCTTTTTTTTTTTTAAATTCATAGAAAAATACCGCGATTACGAAATTTCTCTATCTTTCTCTCTCTCTCTCTCTCTCTCTCTCTCTCTCTCTCTCTCTGTTCTTTTTTCTTCTAACTCTAACGCCAGCTCATACAATTTGTTTTTTCGAGCTATTTTGACATCGGTATATTTTTAATTACTTTTCATCTAATTATTCTTCTGTAATGAGAGCAAAAAGGAAAATAAGAATATTTATTTCCGAAGGATAATTCTTTTGTTTAAATTAAAAAAAAAAAAAAAAAGAAGAAAAAGATTTTTAAGTACTTGCAGCTTGGGCGCGTGACAAAAATATGTTTTTTAAAATACTCAGTCAAATGACTCGAGCCATTTTTATAATTTCCCAACTCATATTATATCATATATATATATATATATATATATATATATATATATATGTATGTACGCGTATGTTTCTCATTATATTATAATTTCTTTCTTTGATAACAAATTGTAAGAGCTTTTATACGATAAATTTGATCGTTCGTCTATCGTACAGGGAAACAACGAGCATATCACGAATGTTTTGTTAAATTAATTTTTATTTAATAACAGATTTCATATTTTTCTTTCTTCCTTGCTTTCTTTCTTTCTTTCTTCCTTTTTTTTTTTTTTTTTTGAATCCTCTTTCATATATGACGAATTTTTGATAGATTTTTTTTTCTTTTTTTAATTTCTAGAAAAAGATACACAATAGGGATATTTTTATATTGTTTTATTATAATCGACATTTACTTAACGCTGAATTTAATGGTGTTTTTTTTTCTTCTTCTTCTTTTTTTTTTCGATAAGTTCAAAGATGCAAATGGTATTGAAATAAGTATACAAGTCGATACACAACGATATCATTCATCATTATCGGTCTGATTTTTCTTTTCGTTTAGCATCGCATCGGTAAAAACGTTTTTCGTTTTCTCTCTCGTTCGGACGATCGTGAGTAACTTCGGGGTAATAAGATCTTCATAATCCATGGAATTAGAGAAAGGAAGGAAAGTCGTGATATGCGTGCACTGGTTACGTGCCGTAAAATTTCTAAAAGCAATCTCGAACCGTAGACGCTAGTGCAAGCGCTAGCAGAAAAGGGGTATTAGAGTTTTGTGCGAGGAAAATTGTGATACCGTGAAGGTCAGAGAGAATTTCTTTCCTTCTCTCTCTCTCTCTCTCTCTCTCTCTCTTTCTCTCTCGAGCGTGCGATTTTTCTTTCTTTTCTAAATGAGAGAATAAAAAGAAAGAAAGAAAAAAAAAGAAAGAAAAAAAAAGAAACGAGAAAGATAAACGGGAAGCGTGCTCGCAGTTGTATAGGGACGGATATTATGTTGGCCGTGCTGTGAAAATTAATTACAAACTGTATTTCTCTTTCTCTCTCTCTCTCTCTCTCTCTCTCTCTCTCTCTCTCTCTCTCTCTCTCTCTCTCTCTCTCTCTCTCTCTCTCTCTTTCCCTCTTTATCTTTCGTTCTTGCGAGGACACGAGAAAGCTCGTAGGATAGCAGGAAAAACGTTATGACGAGAAAAGTAACTCTTCTTTTACCAGTCTAGTAATGACACACGTTGGTGTGTTATTTTTCTAGTTACACACACACACACACACACACTTGCGCGCGCATATGTATTTTTTGTACACATTTATATATACCTATACGTGTATACCTTTATATACGTAAACAGTTAACGTTTTATACCGTCTATTTCGTTTTACGATCTACGCTTAGCAGCTTATCGAAATAATAAATTATTAATATGTATTTGCTTCGACTCGTAATTCATTACGATCAAGGTGAATCGAGTTCACGACGTCAACGACGTCGGGACTTTCATTTAAACGCTCGTTTCGGGAACGACCAGGTAGACGATGAACGTCGAAACGACGATAGATATTAAATGATAGAATTTAGCTTAACATTGACAAAAGGATTCTAATCGTTATAAGTAGACGGGATATTTATCTTCGAAAGAATTTTTCTGAATTTTTATATATATTTTTTTCTTTTTTTTTTTTTTTTTTTCTTTCTTTCTATTCACGTTAACGGTACGTTCAATTATTTGTCGATCGTTTTGTTACCTATCGTTAATTTTACTTAAGTACTTAAGTGAAATATATAGACGATAGATATTAAATGGAATGGCTTCGGTAACATCGATAAAAAGATTACAATTATTATATATATATATATATATAAAATATCGGATATTTTTATTTTTGGAAGATTGTCTTTTTTCTCCTCTTTTTTTTTTTTTTTGTATATCTTTATATTAATGATACGTTAGATTATTTGTCGATCGATAAATACCTATAATTAATTGTACTTAAATACTTAGACGAACGTAACGACGATAGATATTAAATGATCTGATTTGATTCAACATTGATAAGAAGATTAAAATCATTATATACATATATCGGATATTTGTTTTCGGAAGAATTTTTTTTCCTTTTCTCTTTTTTATCTTCTTATTAATAATACTTTAGATTGATTGCCGATCGATAAACACCTATAGTTAATTGTATTCCAATACTTAAACGAACGTAACGACGATAGATATTAAATGAGATGATTTAGTTCTATATTGATGACAAGATTAAAATCATAATATATATATATATATATATATATATATATATATATATATATATATATTAGAAAAAAATTTTTTTTTTATTTCGTCGTTAATAGTACGTACGTTAAATTATTTGCCGATCTTTAGGTATTGTTAATTGTAGATACTTAAGATTTAAGTGAAAGGATTTATCCTGTGTCTTTTTTTTTTATCACTTAAAAGAATCACTTTCTTTCGTTCATTCTTTCCTTCCTTCATTCCTTCCTTCCTTCCTTTTTTTCTTTCTTTCTTTCTTTCTTTCTTTCTTTCTTTCTTTCTTCCTTCCTTTCTTTTTTTCCTTTCAGGAAGACTTAAATCTCTCTTTTTTAACATTGAAAACGAAATCGGAAGCACGGGGTTTTAGGTTTTTTTCCTCGTCCAACGTGTCTCATTTTCTCTTATTTTTCTCTATCTTCTTCTTCTTCTTCTTCTTCTTCTTCTTTCTGTCTCCTCTTAGCTACGGACTAATTGAATGCTTTCTCAGAGAGAACGATTCTCAATTTATGCGGCCTCCTCCGAGTGAGGAACGAGCCTCTCTCTCTCTCTCTCTCTCTCTCTCTCTTTCTCTACCTTTGAATATTCCAAGTGGACTATTAAAAGCGAATCATCCTCGAATTATGGAAAAGCCGAATAAATGTTTCGAATTAAAGTTATTACAGTCCGAACCTAACGATTAACTATTCATAGAGAAAGTTTCTCTTTCTTCATCCGGCTGAATTTTTTCTTCTTCTTTTCTTTTCCTTTTTTTTTTTGTTTTCATTTTTTTTTTTTTGTTTTTCTCTTTCCTTTCTTTCTTTTTCTCTTTCTTCCCTCAAAAGCACAAAACTGGGTGAAATCACAGCTGTGTTTTGTTTAGGAAAATAAGGACCGAGAAAAAAATATCATTTCGTATTTGTATATCGTATGTGTAATTTATGAGGAAATTTTAAATGTTATATACGTACGATAGGCAACAAGTTTTTATTCGGGTTGGTGATCACGCGACATTTATTTCATTGATAGATGTACAAGTTTCTTTTTTTTTTATTTTTTAGAAGCTCGATCGACGAATCACAGCTGTGCTTTGATAGAAAAACTTTGAAGAAGATTTTTTTTTTTTTCGTTTGATTTTATTTGATAAGAAAATATCTAAATGTGGATAAACATAAGTATACAAGTTATGACTACATTAGATTATAATCGGATTGATTGTTAATCCGACATTTTTCTCATTGATAAATGTAGCAGTTTATTTATTTATTTATTTTATTTTATTTTCGTTTTTTTTTTCTTTTTTAAGGAAAACTAATAAATCACAGATGTGCTTTCATAGAAATATAGTATCCAGGAAATATATATATATATATATATATATATATGTATATATATGTACACACACATACACACATATTGTCTCATTTTATTTCATGACAGAATTCTAAATACATTCTTATATCTAAAGACAAATATATGCGATTCTGTACCGATAGGCAACTGACTTTTAGATATTACATTTCGATTGGCGATACGCGACATTCGTTTCATTGATAGGAAAAGAAGAAACGTATATACGTACATACATATACATACATACATACATACATATATAGAAAATTTGAAGGAAGCACGAATACTGCGGTCTTCGATATTATGAAATTTTTCTTTATTCCTCGTAATATCTCACGGTGATGTGATACGGATATATTACGCGAAGAGAAAGAAAAAGAGAGAGAGAAAGACACACACATACACACACACACACACACACATACAGACAAACAGACAGACAGACAGAAAGAGAAAGACAGAGATGAAGAGAAACGGAGGAAAGGAAAGAGGAGAAAGTTCGATATCGGCAAAGCGTCGCGTAGATGCCAATGCGGATAGGTATGTAGGTAGGTTGGTAGCTAGGTAGCTAGGTAGCTAGGTAGCTAGGTAGGTAGGAAATCGAGAGACGCAAACTCAAGCTGACGAGATACGTTCTATTCTATTGTAGGTTGGTCGTACCGTAAGCAGGATCTATCATACTATTTCCTGCTACTGTTGCTGCTTCTGCTGCTACTGTTACTTCCATTGTTGTTGTTATTGTTGTTAGTGTCGTAGTTATTGTTGTTACGATCGTTTTTGTTGTTGAAATTAGGAATTAGATGTTGGACAAGACGAAATAGGAATAGTGAGTCTTGCTCGCACGTTCGAGAAAATCGGATATATCGGCCGATTTACTTTCACGAGATGATATTTTCTAAACGATAAGTCAAATACGTAGATACATAGATACGTAGAACAGAAACGATAGGATACGATCAGAGAACAAAGGTGTTAATGTGTTTTTTTGCACGTGAAATCTTCTTTTTTTTTTTTTTTTTTTTCCTATATCAAATTAAAAACGATTGAAACGATCGATACGATCGAAGATAGTCGTTTAGAAAATAAAACGGTATATATCGTGTATTAGAATAATAATTAATCGGTATAATAAGAGGTTATTATTATACTATAGATTAAAGGAAATTTTGTTTTCGTTGTCTCTCACAGTCTTCTCCTTCGAACACTCTCTTCTCATCATCCTCACCCTCCTTCCTATTTCTCTCTCTCTCTCTCTCTCACACCTGTCGTGCAATTCGTATCTCCCGAAAATTATTTCGATGGCTAAGGGACATCATGGATGCAACTTCTGTTCGACGGTCTGGTCTAATGTATTCTGTAACTAGATGGTAACGAGGTGCGATAACATTGAACACGTCCTAGGAGACAGTGGCATTCGTGACGACGTTTCTACGAGGAAGATGTAACGCCTTGGAACGAGGGTTACACACTGACGCAATGTTTTCCTTGGTGTCTGTCTCATACTTATACGTACGTATCATAAACGTAATAAAGGAGTATGGAGTCGGGTGAGACGTAGATAAGACATGAGATAAGAGCCTAGGAGGGGAGAGGAACAGATAGCTAAAAGTTTAGTCGAGTGTATCAAAATATTTGGCGAATCACGCGATTATTCTTTCTTTTCATTTTCTTCTTTTATTTCCTTTCTTCTTCTTCTTCTTCTTTTTTTTTTTTTTTTTTTTTTTTGTTCATTCCAAGTCGCATATAACAGCAACGTATATTAATTCGTTATAGGGGATGTCGTAAAACGAAAGGACAAATTTTCTATCGTCGATCTATCACGATTGGGTTTATTTGTCGATTAAAATATTCCCTTCGTGGGAGTGGTAAATTCAGAACGATTTAAATGCAAATGAAATTTTGCCCTCGAATACTAATCCAGGGAATGATCGATTATGGGCTTCATTTGATATTTCAATCTCGTTCTGCGTACGCGTATTCGATCCCTCAGGCATATATATTGTTCGTTTCCGACGCTTCGACTAGTTCGCGTCGTTTGGAAAGTCACGTTTCCACTCTCAGTGGCCACATCCTCTCTTTCTCTCTCTCTCTCTCTCTCTCTCTCTCTCTCTCTCTCTCTTTCTCTCTTTCTCTTTCAGGGACGAAAAACTTGGCGAAGCCAAGAGACGGGGAAAAATGGTGGGGATGAGGATAGGGGTAGGGATAGGGTTTGGGCTTGGGGTTGGGCTTGGAATTGGAGGTTGAGGGTTGTGTCTGGGTTGGGATAGTAGCTAACAAATTCGCGGATGTCGCGAATGTTGCAAAACGCAAATTGGAAGGAAGATAAATAAAAGCGTAGCGCGAATGTGTATTCCGTCGTATATAGTACTCTCATCAGGAGCGTCAACAGTGGTGGTAAAGTCGGCGTTTGCGTTTGAAAAAGGTTTGCCGATGGGAAGTTAGAAGACGCCGGTAGAAAATGATTTTACCACTTTGCTATAAACAAAATGTTTCTTTAGCGATCTCCGCTTAAAGATCGTAAAAATAGCTCGTCTTCGACTTATTTCTTATTGCGCTGTCGTAAGAAAAGAAAAAACAAAAGTTATTCTTATTTGTTACAAAATGTCTTTGAGCGTTTGCGAAAGGAGACAAGTATACCAGAATGTTAAGGGTTATTTTTAATTCGTTGATTATAAGATCGAGATAGATAGATAGATAGATAGATAGATAGATAAATAGAGGAATAGAAAGAAAAAAAAGAAACTCGAAAGATAAGAAGAAAGAGAATAAAGGGATAGGGCAAAAGGTCATGGCTGCTGTCTCCGTTCTTTTTCTTTCTGTTGGATCTCCTTATAAATCTCGAAAGCGTTGCGAGTAGGACGTCGTTCTTCGCAAGAAGTAAGCTCGACACGTAAGGGTCTGCACGTTGAAATGTGGGTTACAGTCTCATAAGTAGAGCCCTGCCGCGAGTCGTAGTCGTATTAGTGCGCCCAGGGGCGAACGTGGAGGATTGTTCAGGAGAGGAGAAGAGAAGAGAAGAGAAGAGAAGAGAAGAGAAGAGAAGAGAGAAGAGAAGAGAAGGAAGAGGAGAAGAGAAGTAGAAAGGAAGGAGGAAGAAGAGGATAGGTTCGAAGCAGTTCTATACCCAGAGGCTGCTCCGTTGGTACCACTCCTACCGCTACCATCGCCGCCATCGCTACGGAGGACAACGATGACGACGATGACGACGATGACGACAAGGAAGAGTACAAGGATGACGATAGAGAGGACGAGGATGACGACGAGGATGACGACGAGGATGACGATGAGATCTCTAGAATGAAAATGGGAATGGAAATGGCAATGCCGTCACGCTGCGCTATTGCCTGCTCTCTCTGTCTCTCTCTCTCTCTCTATCTCTCTATGTGTAAGTACGTTTTCACATCTATGT
>NC_057686.1:17469897-17486849 GCF_014466175.1 Vespula pensylvanica
GAGAGAGAGAGAGAGAGAGAGAGAGAGAGAGAGAGAGAGAGAGAGAAAGAACATAGATAAAAATAACGGGTGCGGTGTGCGAGTACAAAACGCAAGCCATAACTATCGGACGCGCGATCCGTTGAATCCAAAATTCGCGCCGCTTATGTTTCGCCGGTGGTCGTTAGTACGAACTACGTTCTACGTCTTCTCTTCTTCCTTTTTTCTCTTTTCTTCTCTTTTTCTCTGGTTCTCTCTTGCGTCTAGCTTTCTCGCTTCATTCTGCTTAAAAACGTCGTACGTTCTCTTTAGGAAGAACCAAGAGAAAATTTACATCTCTGCGAGCGATAAAAATTCGCTGGATCTCGACTACCGGCGGCACTCCATTTTACTCGAAAGGGATGATTTGTCGCTGGAGAAGTACTTCCTTAGAGAGAGAGAGAGAGAGAGAGAGAGAGAGAGAAAGAAAGAACTTGGAATTAGTCGAGGCATGACCACCTCGTGCCAACTTTTTTCTCAACATCTTTTTCCAAATATTTTTTTTTTATTCTCGTCAAAAAGGTTAAACGTAGTTTTGTTATTCTCAAGCAATAATATAGTGTATATATATTATACATATATATATGAGTAATAATTATATATTATTGCATTACACTAGCTGTACTACCAGTACATAATTATCATCTATTCTATATCCACCTACTACTAGACGATAATATATACCGTAGGTATTAACTACTCTAATATAATAATAGTAGTAGTAGTTAGTATATACATACATATATATATATGTATATATAGTTAAGTTAGTTATCAACATATATAGAATATATACATTAGTTCAGAGAACAGTATAATAAGCTGATTAAGATGATAACTTTGACAGTAAATCTGTATCTTTTAATTCGCTTTTGTTTCTTTCATACGTACAGTATACATATACGTATCTATGTATGTATTTATGTCCGTACAAAGGGAATATGATATAGAGGTTGAAAAAGCTTTCGCGGTGGTTACTAGCGTGTCGACTTATGCCTTTAGTAGACTAGCACAGTTAGTACTGAACGTGACCTTTACAAGAGGAATCTCTCGCGCCCTTATACCTGTGTGTTACGAGTGACATCATGAGTCAGCTACGTTAATTAGCGAATTCAAGTGGCTTGCCCGCTGCACTAAGTGGGTCTCTAGTTTTTGAAGAAGAAGAGTAGCTGAGACAACGGTAAATGCTTTCAATGCAAAAAGGAGCTCCTTTATTACCTGTCTACTTTAATAACGAAGCGAACCGTCGACAATCGGCTGCCTGGGTCTTTAACCTCGCCAACTGCTCCAAATGCTATCTCCTTGTGATATCATTATTTGTATCCATCTTTCTCTGTCTCTCTCTCTCTCTCTCTCTCTCTCTCTCTCTCTCTTTCTCTGTTTCTCGTTTTCTGTCTTTACCATATCCTTTCCCTCTTCGCAATCATCAAAGAAGCAAAAACTTCTTTGATCGTTTTACCTCGGTGGTTTTCTTTTTCTTTTTTTCATTTTTTCCTCCACTTCCTCCCCCTTTTTGTTGTTTTTCTCTTTTTTTCTTTCCTTCTTTCTTTCTTTCTTTCATTCTTTTATGTTCTTTTTTTTTTTTTGCTTCGTTTCTTCCTTTTCTCTTCTCTTCTGCTCCTTCGCCACTCGCAAAACGATTCGTCTCTCATTTTGACAAGGTAATTAATGACGATACGCGAAGATACAAATGGAATTTTGTTAGGTCGGTGATGGTAGTGGTTAAGTACGTACGTAGAAAAGATCTTACTGGTAAGGATTAAACGAATAATAAGATTCTATTAAGCTAAAGTAAAAGTCGTTGGATAAGAAGAAGAAGAAGAAGAAGAAGAAAAGTTTTTTCTTAAATCTCTCTCTCTCTCTCTCTCTCTCTCTCTCGTTGTCTCTTTTTCATCTTATCCCTCTTTTCCCTCGCACGTGTGTAAGAAAACTTTTGTCATCTTTAATGTAATCGTCATTCGTGGAAATTCACATAGCCGAGTAATCCCCTCGTTTTCGCCGGAAATGCCCCCACGGGAGAAAGCGTTGTCTAGTACAAGAGAGTATGAACGAGATAGAGGCACAGGACAGACAGACAGACAGACAGACAGAAACAGAGAGAGAAGGAGATAGAGAGACAGATAGAGAGAGAGAGAGAGAGAGAGAGAGAGAGAGAGAGAGAGAGAGAGGAAGAGTGATAAAGAGAGATAGTATGTATATACAATGAACAATAGGCTCTTCCGATGTGTGTATATACACGTGGGTTTAGAAACGAAGAGAGACACGCGAACTTTCGCCTTGTGCATTCATAGGAACCGTACATGCGGCAGGACGTTCACGTCGAGTTACCAACGTTGTGTCGACGACAACAACGACGAAGACGACGAAGACGACGAAGACGACGAAGACGACGACGAAGCAAACACGACATCCACGCACACCGCACATAATGTCGCCGTTTATGCGGCGCACGTGGAAGAGCAGCTGCATTTTAAAATGACGCCATTTTTCTTTAGAGATTTATCATAAATGCGCACGCGAGAGAGAGAGAGAGAGAGAGAGAGAGAGAGGGTGTTACCGTTTTTCTACGTTCCTACATTCTCTTTATTCTCTTTTAATCTTCTTTTGGAATCTCTTTTGTATTATTCCTTAACCTTAGTTATTCAATCATTATTTTTATTTATTTATCTATTTATTTATTTATTTATTTATTTTTGTTTCGTTTCATTCAGCTTTGTTTTATTACTATCAATCAATGTGTACTTGAGATAGAAAATAATTGTAAAGAAAGAACGTAAGATGATATTATTCTCTCGTTATGATAGAGAGAGAGAGAGAGAGAGAGAGAGAGAGAGAGAGAGAGAGAGAGAGAGAGAGAGAGAGAGAGAGAGAGAGAGAGAGAGAATAGATATATACATTTATTTTAAAAAATATCTCTTGTTGTAAATATTCGATTTCGAAGAACTCTGAATGATCATTCCGTCGATAAACCAAATCTAGGAGAAGAAAATGTAGAAAATGTCAAGATTTTCTTGATATATTCGTAGCAAGAAATTTTTTCCACGTTGCCGTCGCTCGAAGATGATCGTTTGTGAGACCGTGCAAAAGGAAAAGAAAAAGAAAAGAGAAAAGAGAAAAGAGAAAAGAAAGAAAGAAAGAAAGAAAGAAAGAAAGAAAGACAGACAGAGTACAAGCAGCGACTAAGAAAGAAAGAAAGAAAGAAAGAAAGAAAGAAACAGAGAGAGAGATAGATAGAGAGAGTGTGTCTGCGAATTTTCCTCGCTTCCGGCTGAATCGTAAAGTTTTATCTTGCGCCATGGCGGCTCAGTACGGAAGAGAACGCGTTTTCTCCTCTTGGACCCACTTCCGTATATATATATATATATATATATATATATATATATATATATATATATATAAAAGTAGTATCGCAAATAAAAAAAAAAAAGAAGAGAGAGAGAAAGAGAGAAGAAATGATAAGAGAGAATGAGAAAGAAGGAAGGAAAAGGAAAACGAAGTAGGAAGTGCGAGAGGCAAAACACACCTGCCTAGGATAAAATAAACTCTCCCACGAGTACACGCCGTTGCTTTCATCCTTCCTTTCAGCCTACCTTATACGAATATAGCGGTGGCAGAGGGTGTAAATGGATAGGACGCCTCGTACTCGCGTACTTATTCGTGTCAGTTTATATGTATGCACTCTTTATCTCTCTCTCTCTCTCTCTCTCTCTCTCTTTCTCTCTCTCTCTCTTTTACTGTCTCTCATGCATTTTCACTGTTCCTCTAACCTTTCGGCTCTTTCGTCGACTATCGACGTTGAGTTTCCTCGACCTGCAGCTTCATTCCACTTGCATGAAAATCACGATTAGTCCGCACGAGAGGGAATCCTACGTTATCCTTCTACCAAACAAGTAAAAAAAGAAAGATAGAGAGAAGGATATATAGAGATAGATAGATAGATAGAAAGAGAGAGAGAGAGAGAGAGAGAGAGAGAGAGAGAAGACATTTCATCGGTTAAACTTGTTCATCTCCGTTAGCATGAACTTCCTTGTTTATCTTTATCATCTGCCGAAAGTACTACGTTTTCGCACCGTACCTTATATCTCGGTAGAAACGAGAAACGTGACGACAACGATGACGTTGGTCTATTATTTTTTCAACTCTATCGTTTCTCTACCTCTCACTTTTCTCTCTCCTTTTCTCTTTCTTTTTTTTTTTTTTTTTTCATTGGCTCTCTTTCTCTATCCTCCTCTCTCTCTCTCTCTCTCTCTCTCTCTCTCTCTCTCTCTCTCTCTCTCTCTCTCTCTCTCTCTCTCTCTCTCTCTCTCTCTCTCTCTTTATCTGAAAAAAGAAAAACCCGTTTGCCAGTGTCGATGGTTTTCTCGAAGGACGGATAACGAGCCGCTACGAAAAAAGGTCCGCTCAGTTAAATTATGCATTTTCCTTCACACCCTCCCCTTCCCTTCGCGTTCCACCCCTGCCCACTTCGATTTGCATGCTGTAATTCATACACGAGTTCTTCGCGATGCTAACGACTTTTTTTCTCCTCTTTTTTCCTTTCCTTTTCTTTTTTTTTTTCATTTTCTTTTTCTCTCTTTCCCTTTCCCCCTTTTTTCTCTTTCTTTCTACGTACGCCGCTAAGTCCCCATCCTTGTTTTCCACGACGCGACGAAATTTTCATTTTTCGTACCCTCCTCCTCCTCCTCCTCCTCCTCCTCCTCCTCCTCCTCCATCTCCCCTTTCTCCTTCTTCTTCCTCCCCTTCGCCCTCTCGCACCCCTTTTTACCTAGCGCAAATCCGATTAACTCGCGCGTGAGTGTTATTTCGTTAGGGGAACAAAAAGAAGAACTCATTTTTAGTTCTTAACAATTATACTCATTTTTCTCTACTTCTCCTTTTCCTTTCCTTTCCTTTTTTTTTTTCTTTCTTTTCTTTTTCTTTTTTTTTTATTTATTTTTATTTCTTCTTTTTTTCTTTTTAATAGAGGAACAAGCTCGACGGATCAACTTGTACAAGATCTGCTTAAAAACAAAAAAAAAAAAGGATACAGAAAGAGGATAGAACATCCGCTTTAACGTTCGGATCGATAATTATTTAGAGAAACTTTACTCGGATGTTTCTAATCTAAAACGGCAATCGTCCAAATGTAAATTATCCGATACTGTTTACGAATCTCGTTTACTCGAACGTTGTATGCAACTTACGTCATACTATGTACTTACATACATACGTGTACACACATACAGACATGCATACATATATATATATATACATATATACGTACATATGGATTCTCTCTCTCTCTCTCTCTCTCTCTCTCTCTCTCTCTCTCTCTCTCTCTCTCTCTCTCTCTCTTTCTCTTAGACCAACACGTATAATGACGATATCGATTGAACGACATTTCGGTAGGTGTGGGCGAATATTGGAAGCCGATGTCCGATCGTAGGATTTAACTAAGGTGGAATCCAACGCTTCGAGGTACTTGCACGTCATATCCGTAAGCGAGGGCTCTTGCTCAGACGCTCGTTAGATCGAGAGCCGAAACACTCGTGTAAATTACAAGGGTTAAGGAGGTTTCTTCCTCTATGCGAAATCGTTTTAAACGATGAATTTTATCGATCAAATTCCTCATGTGTAAATACGTATATACATATTTATTTATTTAAATATATATACATATTATATATCTATATATATATATAGATAGATAGATAGATACATATGTGTTTACACGCATCATGTGTTCTCTCTTTTACCGTGAACAAAAATTTACATTAAATCGTTAAAATTTTTTTACAGTTTAATGTACCCGACAAATATACATACATATATATATATATATATATATATATATATATATATATATATTCTCATTCAACACTGTTATGCTATTCGATAATTTACGTAGAACGAACCATGAACTCACACCAATGGACTTTTATTGAAAATATTTTTTCTACGAAACATCAAACGCATCCACACGGACAAACACACACAAACACACACACGCATACACGCGCACAAACGCAAAACATAACGTTGAAACGATGCATCGTAAATAAACGTGATTTTTTTCGGGAGTGTTAACGCGCGAATTTCGATATGCATGACCGAATATAGTAGTACACATCACGTGGAAACATCGAATTAAAGCTTGATGTAAAATTTTCAAACGTGTTTCGGTTGCGATCTTTTTGTTTTTATTATTTTTTTTTTTTCGTCCTTTTTCCTTTCCTTCTCTTTTTTCTTTTACTTTTTATTTTCGCTCGCAAAATATCGTGAACCAACCACCGACAACGACCGTACCTCCACTCATAAACATACGAAAGATTACACGCTTCATTACGCACATTTCTCTCTTTTTCTCAATGGGCAATTTTCAACGATCATCCTTTTCGTTTCCGTACAATTTTGTTTACGTACACTCCATTTGAATTCGAGCGATTTCGATTCGCCATTCATCGTACGAACGAGTTATTCAATTATTATAATCTTTTCTACGACGTAATTCAACATTACTTTTCATCGTCCATTGATAAATCCTTTTCAACGATCTATAAAATCTTCTTCTATTTTTCTCGTTTTTCTTCATTTCTTTATCTTTGCTATTTATATTTATATACGATCTTTCTCGTAACAAATATCGTAGTGAAAACTTGTGAGAGATTTTAAATAAATAACGATACATTATTATATTTGCAAACGACATATCGTGAAACGGAATTTTCGAGAGTTCATTTTTTTGGAATACGAATAATGGCGGCAACCTTCCGTAGAAATTCCCTCTTGGATCATCGATATTCAAATTCGATCGTCGTGCACGATCGTAAAAGAGAAAAGAGAATCGGACTAGAAAACTGACGGATCTCGCAATCTCTCTGCGTCTTCTATTATTCTTTCTCGTTCGATCTGTTTTTCACGATTATCGTGGGAATCCTTGGAAAAAAAGAGAAAAGAAAAAAGAAATTCGTAGATGACGATCGATTTCGTTTTCTTCGATTCGACGTAAGAATTTTGAAGATGCAACTAAGATCTCCGCTGACGTTTTTCCTAAGAATGATAATTAATTAATCGTCTAATCTACGAACTTTAATTATCTAATCCACGATTCGTACGAATTTGATGTAATATATTAAAATAATAACTAATATAATGATGTTTCATGTATCGTTAAATGCGTTCGTACATGTTCGTTCGATATGTAAAGAGGGATGAAAGAAAGTTTAAGAAGAAAAGAGTGAAAGGGATGAAAGGGAAAAGGATAAAGAAAAAAGAAAAAGAAAAGGATTTTCCTTCTCCGAACGTTTACGAAACACATAGACAAATAAACTCGAACGAGCTTGGCTCAACCGTTTGGTGGTAATTTTCTACAGCGACATACTTTTTTCTCTATTTTTTTTTTTGTTTTTTTAAACTCTATCCGTCTCGCGAACCGCGTTCTCTTTCTGTTAACCGTCCGTCTCAACGTTTCTCGTCGTTCCTGTATTCTTTCATCAACCCCTCCATTGTCTCTCGTTCACCCTTAGGCAACACTTTATACGTAGTACCTTCTTCGTCTCGAAAGCTTCGTACATGACCAACGCTGTATGACCTAACCGTGTCTATTTACGTCCGACGACGAATAAAATTAATACGATTTTATCTATTAATTAGTTTATTTAGAAATTGATATTAAAGTTACGATAGGAATCTTTTAATCCAAACGTTTATATTAAATATGCGAAGTATGTAAATACTGAAATGTGACGATATTTGCAAAAATATATACAATACACGTATACGGATATGTATGCGTGTGTATACATGTGTTAGGTATTCAATATTAGCGAAATAAATTTATGGGTAGATACGTTATAGAACCTCAAGAATTTAAGATTTTTAATTTTTCATTAAAAATACGTAGGAATTTTTCCGAAACAATCGATGGGTACATACTCTCTATATGTATGTTATACAAATATTTTTCCACGTTACCATACTGGATCACCGGAAGCTCGTAAATGCTTTTAGCTTTTTTTCCCTCTATCTATCTCTCTCTCTCTCTCTCTCTCTCTCTCTCTCTCTCTTTCCACCCTCTCTATGTCTATCCATCTCTCTCAGTCGCTTCACTCCATCGTATCACGAGGCACCCCTCGGCAGTAGCTCGTTCCACTTTTACGCCTCGCGCGATGTGGATGGCCATTCACGATATTCACAATGTGTCCCATCTTTGATAATAAATTTTTAATGGCGAGTCGACGCTTCAATCCACGGCGGATAGTACCGTTCAGAGGAGTAGCTACGCGAGAAAAGCCATGAAGTCAACAGAGTTCTCACTAAGCGTGAGCATTCATTAACGCATATGGTGTATGTGTATAAGAAGTGAGTTCCACATACATACGTAACACACACACACACATATATATATATATAATATACTTAAATACATGCATGAATACACCCTAGTTCGGTCTAAAGGAAATCTAACAAACTAACGAACAAGATGATCAAGTAGAAAAAAAAAAGAAGAAAAAACAGAAAATTAAAAAATCCAAAAAGAAAGGATTCGCAAAAGATTCGTGATTTAATTAGAAGGCACGAAAGAAGCACGTACTCCAAAAAAGAAGTACTTGAAGTGTCGAAAACGAGAAGACTAAAAGAAAGAGATTTGAGACGAGTAGAAACACGTACGCATAAAATGAAGTTGGGAGGTTGATCGGCTTAGCTGGGTAGTGTGTTATTCGTTTTCTTTAACTCTCTCTCTCTCTCTCTCTCTCTCTCTTTCTCTCTTGTTTTTTCTGGCCTTGCTCCTACGGCACTTTTTCCACCCTCGGTCAACTACAAGAGGAATCCGTCGTAGGAGCGTATCGGGGGTGAAGGACGGTGAAGATGCGGTGGCATCGCGGGGGTTGAGTGTCGGTCGCGAGGTTACTAGATGGTGGAAGGGTAGAGAGTGCGGAGGAGGAGTTCTCTCCCTTCTTTCTTCTCCACCACCACTACCACTACCACTACCACCACCACCACCACCATCACCACCACCACCACCACCATCACCACTACCACCACCACTACCACCACCACCACCATCACCACTACCACCACCACTACCATCACTACCACTACCACCTCTACTTCTACCTCCACCTACACACCTCCTCGTCCTCGTCCTCGTCCTCGTCCTCCTCCCTCTATCCCTCCTCCCCCTCCTCCCCCTCCCTGCTGACACTTCACCCCACTCCTAGTCTGTCGGGCGCCAACGTCGGCCGCTTTCGAGACGTTAAGGCCGACACTCGCGCGGCGCACTTCGGCCGGACGAGATCGGATCCGCGAACGCGAGAACACGTGCGTTTCTAGTTCCCCTTATTTTCTATTTATTTCTTTCTCTTTAAAATTGAAACAATAAGTACATATATATATATATATATACAGTATATTTGTATGCGTATATATATATGTGTGTGTGTGTATAGATATAAATATACGTATAGAAGATTTTTTTTCATCCCAAGTGACGTTTTCACTTACAACCGTTACATCACTCGATTCCTTTCTTTTTTTATTTTTTTCACTTATTAAACTAATCTCTCTCTCTCTTTTTTTTTTCTTTTTTTTTTTTTAAATTTCTTTATTCAATTATCCCTTTCATTTGCTTTTCTTCTTCTTTCTCTTCTCGATAATTTTGTGTATTTAAAGTGAGAAGTATGTGTGAGTGAGACAGTTTATTAAATCTATCTTTTACTCTCTCTATATCTTTTTCTTATTGGTGTGTGAAAGAAGAGAGAAAGAAAGAAAGAAAGAAAGAAAGAAAGAAAGAAATAGAGAAAGGAGAGATCTTTTTCTCCTCCATGCGCTTTTCGTTCATGCTGAAAGCTTGCACGCGGTGGAAACTCGACGATCTTTGACGAGAAAGAAAGAGAGAAAGAGAGAGAGAGAGAGAGAGAGTTTAGTTGAAAGAAGGAGTTGCCTCGGAGAAGTAATTAATTGAGCGCAAAGAAGGGGGTGGTGGTGGAGGTGGCGGAGGAGGAGGAGGAGGTGGCCGCGGTGGTTAGAGAAGGACGAAGCTTATAAAGGACGTCCTTCCATAGGAACCACGAAGATAAGGATGGGGTTTTACGTCGTCTTTGTAAGTACAAAATAGTCTCGTTTCTTTTCTTTTTTTTTTGTTTTATAATATGCGATCCAGGCCACCCTAACTTTTCTCGTCGTTTACTCGTACATGTACATATATATAAATATTCTTTTTTTGGGGTCGTCTTTTTTATTTCTTCTCCTTTCATTCAAACTTCTACGATCTTTCCCTTTTTTTCATTTGCTTTTGACAACTTCCTCTTCTTTTTTTTTATTTTTTTATTTTACCAGGATTCGTCTTCGTCTTCGTCGTCGTTTTCGAAGAACAGAAGTTTTAAAGAACGACGATAACGTTCTTTCTTTCACAATTCTTTTTTTTTCTTTTTCCCGTTTGTCCGTTCGTTCTTTTTCATGTCATCTTCCCTTCTCTCTCTCTCTCTCTCTCTCTTTCTTTCTTTCTTTCTTTTTCCCTTCTCTTTCTATTTTTCTCCATCTTGAGAGTTTACCGCTCTTCAATTCGTACGAGTTTCTCTGGTTTTCCAACTTACCTCTCGAGTTTCTCTGTTTCTCTCGCGAAGAAGATCAAAGAAGACCACGTCGCTTTAATCTGCCAATGACGAAATACTGCGCCTCTTCCTGTACCTTATTTGACTTTGCCATCTCTCTCTCTCTCTCTCTCTCTCTCTCTCTCTCTCTCTCTCTCTCTCTCTCTCTCTCTCTCTCTCTCTCTCTCATACTCATGTTCGTAGTCTACCTTTTCATCGTAGAGTCCTTGTCCTCGTCTCCTGGGTATAGCGTTCGCACGACTTTGAAATGCTTTCTGCGTGTCCTTCTACGACAGCTGCCTCTTTTTTTCCCTCCCTTGGGAACGGAAGATGGAAAAATTAACGTCGGTGCCACGTGATTCTACTCTCTTCAGGCGAGAAACGCGAATCGGGTCACACGGCTGATGCACGCGATCTCCTTTGCATTTTTTCTATTTCCAAGCCAAGTTCTCCCTTTCTCTTTCTCTCTTTTTTCGATTCTTGGAAATTTTTTTTCTCTTTTTCTCGATAATAATTTCTTTATTTTTAATGCGTATGATTACTACTATTCCTACTATTTTTTATTTCGATTACTACTAGTACTACTAGTCTACTAGTACTACTAGTACTATTACTACTAGGTAAATCTCGTTAGACCAACGCTCGACCACTCGTGAAATCCCTCAGGATTAAGCTCGTCGATCATCGACTTCTGGCTCGTATAAACAAAGGACCGATTGTTCAAGCTTCGCTTTAAAGCCGAAGATCAAATTTCGGTCTAATGTATTACGTCAAAGAAGATCGTCGGTTTTGCGCGCATAGATCGTAACCGGGCGATAACTTTATCCGTTAAGGTGTCCCTTTTTCTTTTTTCTTTCTTTTCTTTCTTTTTTTTTTTTTAGTTCTATTTTTATGGTAATTAACACTTTTTGTATGTATGTGCATATATGTATACGTATATGTGTGTATGTATATAATACGTATAAAACATCAACGATCGACGACGGATCGTCGGATGATAGATCATACTTTTAAATAGCCAATAATATAAATTTACGTGTTAAAATGAATATATATATATATATATATATATATATATGTATTTATTTTTTGCTTTTGGTAGAAATAAAACAATAACGATCAACATTTAGTCATTTATATCGGACAAAAATAAATTTATAAAAAAAGAAATTATTTTCTTACAACGTTACGACGTCATAGAAAAACCTTGTTTACATTCGGTTTACCTTCGGATTATTGATAAACAAAGTTTCGCTATCGATCATTAGAAAGATGCTTCGTATACTTCGAATATGTCAAGTGACATCGATTCTTTGAGAGAGAAAGAGTGAAAGGGAGAGAAAAAACAGAAAGATAGAGAAAGAGAGAGAGAGAGAGAGAGAGAGAGAGAGAGAGAGAGAGAGAGAGAGAGAGAAGTGGACGATACGACGAGCGAATAAAAAGGAAAAGAAAGAAGTTAGTCGAAAAGTTAGAGAAAAGTCTTTTTCAAGTAATAGTAGTAGTAATAGTAATAGTAATACTACTACTAGTAATAGTAGTAGTGGTAACGGTGCTAGTAGGAGGGGAAAGAAAAAGCTTTGCCGTTTCTTTTCGCGGTCGTAGTCCTGAGGAAAGTCCTTCAGTGTGTGCAAGGTACGGATCCTAAAATACGAGAAGCACAACGGCCTGCCTCCTTGCCGTTTCCTTTCGTAGTTTTCCTAGAGCGTAGACTATTTGGTCCGGAAAAGTCACGAGCACCTTACGAACGTTCTTGAAATAGTACATACATACATACATACATACATACATACATACATATATATATATATATGTATACACATACATACATAGATCGAAGGGTGTGTAGTCCTTTTTCCTCCTCCTCCACCCCCTCCACCCCTCCTTCTCCTTCTTTTTCTTTTTCTTTTAAGTGCGTTTGCGATCGAGCATTTTTCACGAGTGTCTGAACGAGATCTTTTCCACGTATTCTTTCTTTCTTTCTCTTTCTCTCTCTCTCTCTCTCTCTCTCTTTTTTTTCTTTTCCTTTTTCCAAAAGGTCTTGCAAAAATCTAGAACGAACGAATCGATTCGTTAACAATTCGATATAAGACGATTTGACTTTAAAAAGAACTTTGTAAATTCGATATCGTTGGGAAAAGGATTTTTTCTTTTTCTTTCTTTTTTTTTTTTTTGTCCGAGACGAAAAGTTACTGTCTCATAATTATCTGCGATTCTTTTAATCGTAGCCGTTTTACAATTTTCAACGTTCATCACGATCGATACGGATCTCTTTCTTTCTTTCTTTCTTTCTTTCTTTCTGTCTCTCTCTCTCTCTCTCTCTCTCTCTCTCTCTCTCTCTCTCTCTCTCTCTCTCTCTCTCTCTCTCTCTATCTATCTCTCTCTCTCTCTCTCTCTCTCTCTCTCTGTCGTCGAACTTTCAGCCCCTTCGGGAAATAGTTCTAATTTCAGAATAATCAGTGGAAAAATTTGTAATACATTCGCGTTTGCGCTTCGAGAACGAACCTTCTGTACCATTGGCAAGACAGCGAAAGAGGAAATTATTTAGAGACGTTATCGTTTCAGTATTATCGATCGATCGTACGACGAACGTTCGACGAATGAATATTCGTCTTTGTTCGCAATCTATCGTTTTCTTAGTCCAACTAATTTCTATCTTTCTCTCTTTTCTTATTCTATTTGAGATCACCGAGCATGTTTTTTTCGTCGAATCTTTTTACAAACGAAGAATTAATTGTTTCAGACATTCTTCCATCTAATCCTTTTATTCGACATAACGTCGTCGTAGAATCCTTTTCGAAAATAACAATTTTTCTCTCTTTCTTTCTTTCTTTTCTGTTTTTCTTATCGCGATTAATAAATAAAATCACTCCGGTGAAAAGTCAAAAGAGAGAGATACAGACAGAGACAGAGATAGAGATAGAAAGAGAGAGAGAGAGAGAGAGGATAATGAGTCTTGTCAATTTTTTGTCTCGTAAAAAGAAAATAAATAGAGAGAGAGAGAGAGAGAGAGAGAGAGAGAGAGAGAGAGAGAAGGGAGAAGAGAGAAATAGAGAAAGGCGAATAAAAGAAAATTGTACGTTCTCACCTTCAAAAGAAAGAATACTTTGTGCATTGTTATTACCCGCTGATTTTGTTCGGCCACCCTCGAAGACGTTGACATAGTATGTATGTATGTTAGAGGTACGAAGGCGTTTCGTCTCGACGAGAACCCTATTGTCGTTTCGTACTTGTTTGCGACTGAGCCTTCTTCTTTTCTCGTATACCTGTTTCAAAGATGAAGATCCCTCCTCTTCTTGCAATACCTTCTTCGTAACACTCTGTAAGCCATATATATATAAATATATATATATATATAGAGAGAGAGAGAGAAAGAGAGAGACACATATATCTAATACATACACTCTTGTGAAATAGGCACAGGCACGATCCGCAAACACGTACCGACGCGTTTTTCAAAACTTTCGAAACTGATAAATGTATGCACATTTATATAGACATTTTATCAGCATAATATTATGATAGATACATAGGTGTTCCAGTTGCGTTAGTCAGACTCGATTTATATTGGTCTCTTACCAGTTCAAAGATATCTCCAAAGAAAGCTCTGGACGCGCTCGTTTTTATCATAGAAATGTATTATCTACGCGAAGAAAGAGAAACAGAGAGAGAGAGAGAGAGAGAGAGAGAGAGAGAGAGAGAGAGAGAGAGAGAGAAGGTGAGAAAAGAATACACGTCAACCAGTTTTCACGATTATCTGAAACGTCGTCTAGGCTCGATCACCCGGCCGAGGTTTTACTAGACGTTCGTGACTCTAACGATTTATGTTAGATGACGACAACCTGTCCAATGAAAATACATAACTGCTTCTTAAGATATATCGACGTGCATGCGTTAAGTGAAGTCGAGCACGTCGATCGTAACGGAGCTTTTAAAAACTCGACTTTGAGAAGAACGGTAGATTGCAAACTCTCTTTCTCTCTCTCTCTCTCTCTCTCTCTCTCTGTCTCTCGTTATGTGTAATCTATATGATCCGAGAACAACGAGAATGACGAGGACGACAGAGCAACGACGAGATCGCCCGAGAATTATGTATCTACGTTGAAAATTATGCAAAGTGGATTATCATGCTTTTGGTCCGATGCAGGAGCAAACGTGGATTTATGATAACGATTAATTCGATCTATCTCGTGTAGTTAGGTATAGAATATATAATATGTTTGTGTGTGTGTGTGTGTGTGTATACACATATGTATGTATGTATGTATGTATGTATGTATGTATGTATAATGCTTTGAATTCGTCCGACTTAAGTCAAGTTAATAATAAGAAAAGAAATTTTCTTTTTAATACAAATAATCCTATTAACACCATTATTGGCCGTGTAATTAAATTCGAGAAGTAATGGCGTTTCGCCAGCATGGCTACGTTCGTAATGAAATTAAAATCTTCATTGTAATATTAAAAATTCCGGAAAATCTGTAATATATCAAAATTAAGCGATACGCTATTCAAGCTAATAACGAACAATGTGATCACCGTATAACAACGATACTTACACGATTTTATACTTTAATAATTACTTAAGTTAAGTATGTATGCGTCTGTGCGTATATATGTATATGGAAATATCGTGTATAATCGAGCGTAAAACGACGATCGACCATATCTCGTAACATTTATGATCGATCGCTTGTAATTTCTCTATCGGAGAGTACGAAACATGAATAAAAGAAAAAGAAAAAAAGAAAGAAAGAAAGAAAGAAAGAAAGAAAGAAAGAAAAAAGAAGACATTTCTTCTTTTTTATAAATACTTCGTATATTTCAATTCGTTAAGAAACCCTTTCGTTTCGGATTTTAATCGATTTAAAAAACGTGAGGAAATTAAGTCGTCAAATATATTTACTTTTTGCATCGACGATATTGAAATTGACGAGTTGACGAATTTGACGAATTATACGACCATCCTTCATATATTCTTACTTAGAATATACGTGAACTATACTTTATATACATACATACTTGTCAGCATACATACGTGTATATTTGAATATTTGAGAAGGAATCATATCGTTGTTGGTACGTGTCAATTTTCGTTTCGACTTTTGGTACCAAAGAGATATATATATATATATATATATATATATATATATAGATATAGAGATAGAGAGATAGAGAGAGAAAGAGGTATGGTTTGTATAGGTCATGTTGCGGTATGTAACACAACGAATTTTGTCAGATGTTTCTAGTCGAATACGTATTGCTGCTTTTACCAAAGGTATCGAAGGTCATAGCTTAGCAAGAATAGGGACCGACCATTCAGTCTGTGAAGCTTTGTCCGACAACTTGGACGAATTCGGAAACGTTTCTCTCTCTCTCTCTCTCTCTCTCTCTCTCTCTCTCTCTCTCTCTCTCTCTCTCTCTCTTTCTCTTTCTCTATGTCTCTGTCTCTCTTTCTCTCTCTTCCTCTTCCTCTTTCTCTTTTAACGAGCGAATCGGCCACGCGTGGAATTACAAGCGACCCAGTTCGCACGCGAGATCGACGTAATTGTCTGTACGAAGAGAGCCCTCTCCCTTTTACCACCTACCTCTGCTATATCTACTATCTTTCTACCTATCTACCTATCTACCTACCTACCTACCTACCTACCTACCTACCTACCTACCTAAACCCTTCGATCGAAGTACCAAGAGAAAGAGAGCAAAGAGGGTGGACGTTCGTAACTGCTGATTCGACTCCAAGAATCATTCCGCTCTATTAAACGTCGACCTTGTGATTTTCACTGTAAGAAAATTCTGTTCCTCTTGGGATAGTAATAAAAACCGTTTTTATTCTTAACGTTACCTAATAATTACGTTTAATCGAAGGAAAAAGAAAGAAAGAAAGAAAGAAAGAGAGAGAGAGAGAGAGAGAGAGAGAGAGAGAGGGATATAGAAAGAGAGAAATATATCGTGCATAAAAATTTACATTTCGATTCGTTTCCGATATAGTCCCTCGTTAAAATTTGTTGTCGTTGCTTTTCTCTTTTCTTTTTTGAAAAAAAAAAAAGGAGAAGAAAAAGAAACGCAAACAGCAAAATAACAAATAGTTATACGCGCGTACTCGTTCGAAAAGAAATGTGTGCGATCTGTAAGATGGATCCAATTCGGATTTTTGAAACAGTACGTATAAAAGCTTACGCGATGTGTAATATGAATCGAACTATAGTGGAGTCGGTTGTCGACGTTTGGAAGCTCCGGGGAAATCTCGGTGAGCATCGCCAGTACACCGAAATTCCCAAGTCACTTGCAAGACATAAGGTAACATTCTGTGGATACATCTGCGAATGACCGGTACACGTAAGAGAGAAATAGAGAGAGAGAGAG